>NW_021940750.1:38873902-39051978 GCF_001715985.3 Manacus vitellinus | reverse complement strand
GGGCGCTCAGCCCTCAGACCTCCCCCGCTCGTGTTTTTTTGCAGTGTTTGTGCCGTGCGAGGAGAAGTCCCGGAGCTGGAATCCCTCACATAACCCTCGAAGATGAAGGTAGGCGGCTCCGGCGGGAGCGGGGATCGCCGCCCTGTTCGCCCGCTGCGCTGGAGGTTTCATTTTCAGTCGCTTCTCAGTCTCCTCACGGTGGGATAACGCGGGTTTCGGTGTGTGCCGTGAGCGCTGTTCCTGCTCCCCGGCGAGGGGCAGGTGATCCGGAGCTCTCACGGCCGTGCAGGAGCGCTCGGAACATCCCCGTCGCCTCCGAGTTGTTGTTGTTGTCCTTTGGGCTCCCGTCTTTAAACGCTTCCTGTATCAGCAGCTGCTATGGCAAGTTTGCAAAACCACAGCTTTTGTCCCGCCTTTGCTGCTGCCGGTTTGCTCAGTACAAAGGCTCAACAATTGCAGTATAATTTACTAAAGAGAGAAAAACTTTTTCATTTGCCTTCAGAGTTGAAGAAATAATATCAAGTTGAAAAAAAACCCTGCACGTAAAGCCAGTTGTTTTAGATTCTGTGCTGATTTCCTGTCGTGTTCAACGTGGTAATTTTGTCCTTGTTTATCAGCTGCAATGAGCAGTGAAGTGAAATGTATCAAGGTGTTAAAGTCCAGATTAAGGAAAACATGATGACAAATATATCTCTTTAAAAACTCATGAGTAATTAAGGTTTGATAAAGGCATTCCAGGAAAGAAAAATACGGGTTTAATAGCTGTCTGAAAGATTGCAACAGATTTCTCTAGAGGTCTCCTTTTAGTCACCAGGAAAGAAATCCTATATATAGAATGTTTTAGACTTAATTGGAAGTATTGGGATGACACCAATCTCAAACGTTTTAAATAATCTGTGTCATTGGATTGCTTATAGCTGGAAAAAGTACAGCTGTCTGTTATACTGGGGTTATTTTGCAATGGAAATTGTTTTGTTTTGTATAGAAATTACTTGAATTAATAGTCCTTTATTAGCTTTTTTACAAGGTGATGTTCCAAATAGCAGTTCAATACCTTCAAGGATATTTCTGTGAGAGGGTGACAATGAAAATGAAGGGGGGGTGTGTGTGTCAAGAACAACGATAAAACTTCCTGTAACTTGCTTGTTGGTTTTTGATTTTCCTTTTTGGTGAACTCTGTGATGGCAATTCCCAGTCCAGACAGCGTTTATCGATTAAAAGCCAACAAGTCCAAAAGTTTAGATGCAGGATTAAATGTGTAAAAGTATAAACAAGGGCTAAACTTTGTTGCTGTGTTCTGTGTCTCTGCAGGCAGCAGATGAGCCTGCCTACCTGACAGTGGGGACTGATGTCAGTGCCAAGTACCGCGGTGCCTTCTGCGAGGCCAAGATTAAGACGGTGAAAAGGCTCGTGAAAGTCAAGGTAGTTCTCTGGGATTGCTGCTCAGTTCCTTAAAGCCTCGTGCTGGAAGGGCTGGCAGAAAAGATCCCGGTCCTGAAGATTAGGAAACGTTCCTCAGCTCACCGTGGGAATTTTAAGCAACACTTGCATGGGTTTTTTTGTGTTCTGCTGTTTGGGTTTGGGGCGATTTTTGTTTGTTCTTTTTTGCTTTATTTTAGGGGGGGATCTTGATTTTTTATTATTAGTAGATGCTGGTACGAAAATGAGCTTTCCTGCTTCTTCTTTCCTGACTGCATTTGTCTTGTTTTTGAATGCATCAGTTTCCCAGCAGTAAGTTTTGATGTCACAAATAGAGGATTATGGCTTTACATGACTAATAAGGAATAAGAGCAACCTCTTCTAAAGCAAAAGTTCCATTTCATTCCAACTGACACTTTCAGTTTTATAGCTTGGAACTTAAAAGGTAATGCCAAAATAAATCAACAGCACAAGAGATGACTAACTAGTTTCTTAGACCAGGTTTTAGCAATGTCAGAGGTAATATTTTTTAAATTTTGATCATCTCGCTGCTGCTTCTAAAGCAACTTGCCCTGGCTGGAGCTGAGTTTCTGTGCATGGATAGTAGTGGCATCTAATACTCATTTGTACATTTGGCTTTTGCCAAAAAAAAAAATTCAAATCAAAAAAGAAAGTTGTCAATTTGCTGTTGCAGTGCTGTTATAAAAGCCACTGTAGGAAAAAAAGAGTAAAACGTAGTTAAATGCAAGTGAAGAATTTAACTTGTATCAAAGTAAATATAGAAATTCTTCTGCTTTGTTTTGTCAAAGTCTTCCCACTTCCTACTTTAGTGTCTACTGTCCAAGATATGTAAATAAGGCATTAGTGACCCAAACCCCCATAACAAATTGAGATGAAAGCTGCTTCTTCTAGCTACACATCTAAGTTTTCCTGTGCTTTAATGCTTAAATCAAGTAGAACAAGCCATCAGCCTCTTCAGTTACAAATATAGATCATATCACTTTATCAGAGTGATTTTCATCAATAGAAAAAAAACCCTAATTCAGATGTTGGAGTCTTTTCCCTGTTCTTAATGAGGACTTGGAGAAACTTGTGTTCTTTGAAATCTGTGTTAATGAGAAGCTCTGTAGGAAGCACCGTGCTGGTCTGACAACCTTGATTTTGTGTCTGTATCTTTGGTCTGGTGGAGTATTTAGCCTGTTAATAGGTAGGAGTTTCTTCTTCTCATTAGAATCAGATGCTTTATTACTCCATGATAAGATTTGGAAGTGTATGAGGCTGCTGTGACTTGGTGGAAATTCCTGTCGCTGTATCTCAGTTACAACAATAGAAGTTTTAACAAGCTAAGCCTGATACTGTAATTAAGAGTGTGTAGGCACACCCTGCACGCCTGCCAAGAGTGCAGGGAGGCCAAAAAGTCCTGTAGCCTTTTCCTGAGTAGCAGGACAACCTGTATTCATCTCCATGCCATTTTTATTTAAAACTGTATCTCAGCATAAAGTGCATTATTAACCTGAATGTGTGTTAATATCGATGCTCTTTTGGTGTGTTTATAAACACAGCTACAGTGGAGTCTGTGCTTGGGGGAATATTGGGGGAGACAGAAAACTGGACATCTTTATGGGTGGAAAGGAAGCTCATGGAACTTTTGGTTCTTCTAAAAATAAGAATTTTGGGTTTTTTATTAAATTTCATAGGCTTATGTTCACTCTATCTCACCACTGTTACCTTCTGGAACACAGGGTTTTAAGGGGAGAAACATAGTTTACTTAGGCTGTAACTGATCCTTATTTTCATTCACATCTTTGCCATGAAAACTTCCTCTTGTTCAAGGCAGCAGGAATGCTGGTATTGCAATCAGTTTGGTGATTTGTTGGTACATATTTAGTGAAGAGAGGTTTTATTTCGGTTGTAGTTTAATACTCAGTGTGTTGTCAATAAAGTTCTACAGCTGAAGTAGAGAGAGGGGAAAAAACCACCTGCTTAAATCTTCTCATCTGGAAGCCAAATTCCAGGTATACCCTGGATTACATCAATATCTAAACTTGTATCTAAAAACATATTTCCTTTGCTTTGGATTGACTGATGTTTGATTTGCTCAGCTCTTTTAACTGTGATGTTTCAGAATAAATATTAAGTGTGATACTTGGGATTTCCTGTCAGTAAAATAGTCCATGCCAAGTGTTTCCCGTTCAATAATGTTGGAGTCCAGTTGATTGATAATCATAATTTGGAAAATTAGATCTTTATTATTACAAATACATTTTCAAATGCTTTTTGTATGCTGTTAAGAAATCAGATGCATGTTACAAAGTTGAATAATATCTTTCAGGTGGTCTTGAAGGGGGACAACTCAACTCAGTTAGTGCAAGATGACCAAGTGAAAGGACCTCTAAGAGTATGTATAATAATTGCATGGCTTCTTTTGGTAATCACATCATTGATTTGTAATTTTGATGCTGTTTAGGTGGGTACCTGTTCTCCAGGCTTGAAATCAACAGAAGGAGCCTCATCCCTTTGCATCAGATGGCTTCTGAGGAATTATTCTTAATTGTTGTAGCTTTATGGGCTATTTATGCTTATCTGTGTCGTGCACTTGATGAACAGTTTTGCCTGAAGTGATTTTTGTGTCTTATAAGATACAAAACTTCTTATAAATAATGAAACTTTGAAACTTATTAGAAGTAGTGGAGAACTTGAGTGCAAAGTCAAGTTCAAGCCCGTTAGACAAGAGTAAATACAATTACTTAGTGTTTTAGAATAGTGGAGGTATTTTATATGAAAATGTGTTTATTTGTGCTTTTATGCTATGTAGCAGTTGTGTGCTAAAATACAGAGCTGTGTTATAAACATGGAATGCAAACTGAGCTCTTCAGAGAAGATAATCTTTCTTATATTTGTCTTTTCTCTGTAGCTCCTGCAAGAACACCAGTGTGTTCTGATCTAGCAGTGTTTTTAAAGTATAAAAAATAATAGTAATTCCATGCTTATCAGTAATTAAATTAATTAATTTGAATGTTTGTTTTCAGTTAGCCTCCTGATACTTCTTATGATGATGTAAGTCATGGGGAAATGAGATGGTCTGAGTTTCCTACTGCTTTAGTGTCTACTTGCAGTTCAGCCTTCGTACTTCTGTTCTTACCTTCTAAGTGACTAAACTTTGAAAGTGGCAGTTAGCTAAAATGAGTGTTTTTAAACATTAAATCTTTCCTGCATGGTGATTTTGAGCTCACAGGTGACCTTGAGCTGTTCCTTTTTGCAGGTTGGTGCAATGGTTGAAACCAAAATGCCCGATGGATCCTTCCAGGAAGCCGTGATCAGCAAGCTGACGGACGCGAGCTGGTACACTGTGGGTGAGTAGCCACGTGTCCCACCTATTGCCTGTCATCTTTGAACAATACATCCCTAATTACAGGTAACAATGTAAGTAATCACTTCCTGTGTTGTGAGAGCTGAGGTGGTTTTTGGAGGGGACTTTTTAAAGTCATCCATTTTAAATAGGATAATAATTGTTCAATGTTCAGGGAGTCGGTTGCACAGGTAATGGTAGGGCTGAATAATCACATTTTATTAGACACAATGTACTTACACTGGTAGCAGTTGCACTCACTGAAATTCAGAATAATTTCTGCAGATTTTAAGGCATAAATCTTGTAATTCCTTTTCTAGCTGAAAACCCGTGGCATGTAGGGAGTGACTGAAATAGGAGCCTTCTTTCCCTGTGTGCAGTCTTGTGACAGGAGAAACATGGGTAGTACCAAGAGAAGAGAGAATCTGTTTCTTTTAAAGAAAAGAATCGACATATCACACTTGAAAAAAAAAAAAAAGAGGAGACATTCATTTATATAACTATTTGCTTTAATGTAATTTTCAAGTAATTATTATCTCTGAAGTGAAATGGAAAAATACTTTGCTTCTTGTGCTGGAGACTCACGTGCTGTTCAGTTACTGGAATAAAAAGCTCAGAATACAGGGTCAGCGACGTTGACCTGTTCTTGCTGAACAAGAATTCATTGCAACATAAATTTCCTTATTTTAAATAATTCTTATCTCCAGGTTCTTCTGAAACAGCTTTAATAGCAGAATGACAAAATCCAACAAGAATCAAATAATAGTGAATAGTCAAATAAAAAAGGACAGTCTTTGAATCACGGAGATTTGCAGGCACCCATCCCTTTTTTGCACAGCTTCCTTACAGCAGTGGAGCCTTATATTCACTAATAGTAGCATAGAAGGAACATGCTCCTGTTAATTGTCCTGTACATGCTGCTCTTGGGCATTGCTTTTGAGATTAGTACTTGTAAATTTAAACTGTGTGTTTCTCATTGGCTGCCTCGTGTACCAAATGTATTCAGCTTTACCTCATATCCTTCCATCCTCTCTTGAGGAGTCTTCTATCCCATGAACTTTTAAATACTTTGGTTCATTAACCCCTTGTTTAAGATTTAAAGAAGCTGTTTTCAGTGATCAGTGTTTCCATTGCAGTAGGTGAGGTTATGCCATCTTTGGTGGGAGCAGGATAAGGCTCTGCAGATAGTTTGGAAGGATTTATCACTGTGTGATTATTATTGTTAGCGTGTGCTTTAACTCTGAGCTGGTTGACAAAGCTCACTGCTCTTTGCCTGTTTCTTCAGGATTATAACATTGCTGTAAAACTGTAGTGTATGTCAGGTCAGGGAGGAAAGGCAGGGTTATTTTGGAGTGCAGAAGATTTAAAATGTGCTTAGTTCAGTACTGTGATGTGACACATTGGAGGAACAACCCCTGACCTTTAGCTCGGCTTTATGTATTTTTTGAGGTTAACCATTCTGTCACAGAAGCAACAAGAAAAAGCACAGTCTTGCACTAATAGTTTCATGGTTTATGAATTAGCATTTTCATTTTAAAACTCCTAGCTTATTTCAGTTTTAAAGTAACATTTTTAGCTAATTCTGTTTGAGTTTGGACCAGAGGACATATTTGTCTTACTGCATTTGTCATGTGAACTTTAAATCCCCTGATCAGGGGATGAGTTTTGTCTGGTTTTCCTTGTTTATTTCTTTTTTATTTTCTTTTTTTTTTCCCTTTTCTTTTGAGCAGTGCACTTCTGCCAAAAATCTTTACTTGATGAGCAGGAAATTTGAGCAGTGAATTAAGTGTTCTGTCCTGTATTAGTAGGTTGTTGTTTAGATTTAACAAGTTGTTGAACTGCCCCCAATAATGTAAGAGATAAATCATGCATGCCATGATTTTTACTTCATACATTTTTTTAAAGTCCAGTGTCTCAGAAACTCGAACCAAAGGATTAATTAATTATTGTCGTTGTTTTTCCCTCAAAAATATTTTTGACAGGCAGAATGGGAGTGTAAAATGTTTTCCATATACAAATGTTTTAAGACTGGTAGGATTCTGTAAAAATCTGGAGCTCAGGGGAGGGATTAAGTAATTTTATGGTAAGTGAACATACAGTGCTGTAATATGGCACTGTGACTGTGAAAATAGAACTGTAACACACTGGATTTAGATCTTGGGAATGTTTTTGTGAGTTGTTTGTGGGGAGTTGCTTATTGGTGTTGAAAGCACAGGTAACACTGACCAGAGAGAACAGATCATCGAATTTGTGTCATGGTTATTTTGCAGTTAAAATTGGGGAAGTGTTTTAGGTTGAGGTGTAAAAAATAAGCCTCATCTTTTGCCTGCTGCCTCCACTGTGTCTTTGTAGAAAGTTTTGGATGGATTTGAGGTGTATATTTAGGCTGCTGTGAAGCAACAGTTGAGTTGGTTCTTTTTTAATAGATGGTGGGTGCTCTGCTTCAGTCTCACTGATTCAGTCACAGCTGAAGAGTTGAGAGGGAAGTGGATTGGACAGATTTCAGGTTTATAGAATACCTTCCTGAAATGTTTTGAAATGGAAATCATGTGTTTCAGTAGTTTGTGCTTTCCCTATGGTACTTATTTTCTGTATTATCTCACATCTCTTTCTCAGTGATCTAAAAGTAGACTGATACAGTGAAACCAGTCATATATACAGACATTTTCAAAGTATTAAGTACAGATATTTAAAAAATGCATCAAAACAAAGTGCCTGCATGTCTGATGAGAGGTGATGATGTTCAGGTTCTCTGTTTCATGTAGGGGTCTAAGGAAGAAGAAAAGTTGCCTGAAACAATTTTGCTTTGGTCAATAAATTGAGCCAGTAGAAATGCTGAGGTTGCAGTAAAAGGCTGCTTTGCCACCACCATAATGCAAGAGCCACAGTGATTATCAGTTTGTCTATTTTAACAGTATCTCCTGTCTATTAATGGTGTTCATGTACCCAGAACAAATAAGGATTTATTTTTATTGTAACTCCCACAGAGTCACTTTTTCACTTTTTATATAATGATGATGTTAATGTGGCCATTTAGTCGTACTGAATCTTTCAGCTGTGATTTAGATACACTTTTGAAATCACCTTTGAAATTCAGCTTTTCAATATAAGCAGGTGAAGAATCAAAAGCCTTTTGGACTGAAAGTTTAAAATGCCATTGCACAAGGCAGTCCTCTCAAATCCAAAGTGGAGTGACAGTAATATGAGTTTATATTCTTTGGTTAACAAATGGCTCAGTTGGACTTGCTGATATTAGAGTTCTTTTCCAACCTAAATGCTTCTGTGATGTTTTAATCTTTAAAATGCAGTTACTTAAACTGAACTTCCTTAATTTACAGATTTGAAAGTGCTGCATTGATGCTTTTGAAGTGCTGAATACATTGTTAGGTGATAATTGCATAGAATTAAAATGGTCTGTCAGATCTGCTTTCAGCTTACCCAGGTTTGAATTATGGCTCGCTGAGTGCACCATCCTCCTGATTCTCTGTTAACTTGTAAAATGCTTCGGGTAAATGCTGAAATAATGTCTGAAATGACAGTTGTATTTTCCTTCCCTCATACTCTGGAGCCTTACAAGCATTACCAGAATTTCAGAAAACAGGAAATCTTTGCATAGATGTTCCTTAAGGAAACACTTTTGTGTCACTTCTGCACAGAACCAGAAGTGATGTAATGCCTGTATAGAAGTGAGAAATAGTGTTTGAACAAGGGTCTGAGACTTGCTGGTACCGTGGCCTGGCTTTTACTGCCCCATTGAAATCAAAGTGTCATCTCTTTTTTAACAAGACTCAGGTCAGTAATCTGGATGTGCTTAGGTCTCCTTTACCATATCTCCAGCTTTGAACAAAAGGAAAAAACAGATGAAATATATTGAGTCTTCTATTTTGCTAGTTAATAATGGAAAGGTTTTTGTAAAGAGAGAAAGAGAAAACACGTTAACTTTCACTAATTTCCCTCTGAAAAGAGTAAGAAATAGAGGAAAAAACCAAAACAGTGAGAGGCATTTACAGTTTCTGACGGACCTTGCTGTCAGCATCAGGGGTTTATATACAGTTTAGAGTGAAAGGGGAGGTGATTCATTATTGTTTTAGACTTGAGACTTTCAGGCCCACTTTTGAGGCACCTCTGTGAGCCTGGTACCTCTGCTGGGAACTTCCTCCTCTGATGTAGTTGCTGTGGCAGTTCCCAGGGAATGCTGAGTGAGTGTGTGCTGAGAGGAGTTAAACTAACCCAGTGCTTGTTCTTGTGGAAGTGAAGTTTTGGGAAGTCTGCTTGAGTTGTTCTGGGAATGAAGTAAAGTCTCAGTTGCATCACTTTGTGTCGCTGTGTTTAGGAGGGCAGGTGACAGAAATTAAAGGTACTGAGTGTTTGGTTCTGGCCTTCATGTTGTGTGGATTCTGGTATTTCCAGTTTGTAATTCTAAGCATATTTATCAGCAAATGAACCAACATGGATGTCCTGGGACTTCAGGAGCAGGGTTGCTAACAGGAGCTATTTATAGCCACATTTTCCTGTTTTTAAAAGAAGTTTTCCTCTTCTGATGCTTTGTGGAGATCCTGAAAAATTGGCTTGGCTCTGGCTCCACCACATCTGTGAGCTCTGCCGCATCTTATCCCTGCACAAAGGGCGATGAAAGCTCTCAGTGCCCCCTCAGTCACTTGAGTTGACCCCCCCCAGAGGCCTGTTGGTTTGTTGTCCCAGACCCTGGGCAGCAGAGGTTCTGTGGGGTGTGCAGGGCTCTGCTGGTGTCCGTGGGTCTGGTCTGACCAGTTCCCAGCGTCCTGCCGAGCTCCACGTCACGGCAGCGTCACCTCACGGGCTGCGGGTGCGTCACCCGGCAATCCCAGGCCACAAGTGTGGCAGGGGAGCTGCCCAGCTGCCTCCTCTTAGCTGGTGTTTCCTACCACTCTGACCCACCCTGAATTTGTTCTTTTTGTCTTCCAAACGTTGCTTGAGTGGATTTTGAGGAAACCCTCTGTTTGCCTGAAGCCCTTCCTTGGGATGTGTTATTTAAGTGCACCTGTGGCACATAAAAACACCTGTGTTGGTGCTTTCTGGAGAACCTAGAAAAAAAGAAAAGCACCATGTTTTGTGCCTGTGTGTGTTTTAGACAACCTGTGGGTAGAGGAGCAAGATTTCCTGGTGAAAATGTGCAACAACAGAACCTTGTTACATACAAATCAACTGCATCAAACCTTTGGTTTTAAAACCACCTCTGTTTCAATGTGAACTGAGTGTTAAACATACTTAAAAATAGTGTACAAACAATACTATAGGGAAAGCAAGGAGGTAGTTTTTTTCTCTCTAATCTCTTGATGTGTAACAATAGTAAGACTAACATAACACTTCAGAAAAAGCAGTTTCAGGCAGCACAGTTTTGTCTGGAAGGTGATAAGTTTTCTATGTGTGGACTCAAAGACCACACTTCTGTATTTTCAGGCATAGTTCAGATATATTTGTGTGAGAGGAACTGAAGCTCACTTAAGATTGTTTACAAAACAATAAATCCGAGTTGTGTAGTCTCTCAGTAGCACAATCCACTGCAGTTATCTTGCTCTTCCAGGATGAATCAGTACAACAGCCCTTGGCTACAAGGTCGTTCAACAAGTGCTGCACGACTCTTGGGACTTCCCATGTTTTTTCTGCTGCTGAAACCCAAATGTCTGCTAAACTTGCATACATTTATTGAGGCATTTATAGACAGTATCTCTGGTAGTTCACAAATCACTACTTTGTCAGGCAGTAGTGAAAAATAATTCAGTGTATGCAGTGACACTGGAACAGCTATGGACTTTTGTTGTCTTGGTGGGTTTAAAAGTTTCAGAATGGGATGGGGAACAAGAAGAAATGTTTCCTTTTTGTGCAGTAGGGAATCTGTCCTCGTTTGGGCAGCAGTAGGAATGTAACTTGTTGGATTTGAAGTTAGCAAGATGCAGCCTTGAGGGTTGTTTTCCCTGCTCACTTGTCTGTCACAGAACTGCCTTGTTCTAATAACACTGGTTGCTCTGTGTGTAAGTCATACCATAACTACTATGAGGATGTTTCTGCTCTGTTCTCCTTTTTCTGTCTTCTTTTTTTTTTTTTCTCCTCAGTCATGGGGATATTTATAAACAAGTTAAACTGATCTGTAGTATTTTGTGTCAAGTTTCTTCACAGTTCCTAAAAATGATTTGGATTAGTCCACTTGTTAATATTTACATAAACATTTAATATTGCTAATAGTAAATAGTAATGATACTTAATAGGAGTGAAAACTGATGTTGAGACTGATTTTGTGAGGACAGGGTTAGTATTATTTTTGTTAATGGCATAAATGGGTCTGCCAAAGTCAGGGAATGGAAGATACCTGCTCACCAATAGTGAGTTTAAAGTTGCACCTTTTAGTGCATTTTTGAGGCATTTTTGAGAATTCCACAAACAAAAAAAAATGAATTTTTTCTTTCCTGTCATTACTGACAAGGTTGGGATGCAGCAAAATTCTGAACATTTCTGTTTTATTGTCACTGTTTTAAAATGCTCTGTATGGAACATATTGGACTCTGTTCCTGGGACTAGAACAGGCTTTGTAACAGAGCTGCTCCTCCAGGTTGTGCTGCTTAGTCATCTCCTTTCCCCTTCTGTCAGTGCTTGTCATCAGGGAGCACATTTGGAAGGAAGGCCTGTGCCCAGCAGAAATGGTGCTTTTCTTTCATCATTCCTTGTGTTGTTCCACTGACTGTTAAATGGTGTGTGGAGTTCCCTGGCTGGTTTGGATCCTGGATTCCCAGAAATCAGCACTCAGCTCCTGCACCCTGTTTCCCCAAAAAGTCCCTGCCCACTATGAGATGAGGAAATAATAGAACTTAAAGGGCTTCTGCTTTTTCACACTTGTTCCTTTGGAAGGGCAGGACTGTAATTTCCCCTAAGAGGAGGAGCATGGCACTGTAAACACATCTCTTGGTGACTTCACTCCACGTGTATGGGAGGGATCTCCCTGCCTTCCATTCTTGTTTCCTGCCCTCTTGAACGTGACAGAATTCACCGTCATGTTCATTCTCATGGAATACAACCTCTACAGTTTCTGCCATTGGAGAATTTGGAGTTGTAGCAATACCCTACACCTGAAGGAATGAAATAATTAATACAAGTTACTCAGCAGTCATTTGAAAGGTTTTTTTAGTTTGTTTGTTAGCACTTGGCACTTCAACTAAACAGCCTTTTACTTCTGGATGAGATTAAAAAGAGGAATGAATTTGCAGCTTAAAGTGTATTAAGTTCTCCTGACACATTTGCTATCACAGCTTCAGAGTGTCACAGAGCCAAAAACTGTGCCTTCTGCTCCACTGCTCATGTTTACAGAATCCTTAGGATGTGATGCTGTACTTGGAAAAGATATTCCCCTAAAGCCTCTAGGACTGGCATTAAAAAGTCATGCACAGGGCACACTAACATGAAAAGTACTTCAGTGAAGCAGATTTTTCTTAAAAGTGAGATGGAAACCACAAGGCCTCCTTAGTTTATGGTTTTGAAGCTGCTGAGTTTATCAGTGAGGTTTCTGATTACTCTTTCAGTGAGGCACAATCAGGTATTTTCCCTAGAGGAGAAGCAAGTTCAGAGTTGCTACAGTTACAAAATACTTGATGCATTGTGATTTATTGGAGAGATTTCTTACTTGGCCCCAGCTTAGTAATTCAAATAATTGAATATTTTTGTATGAAAAACGGTGCCATCTTTTCTGAATTGAGGATTTATCAAGTGGTCACTAATTTAACCGAGGAAATATTTTTAATTATGCTGTTCTCCTGCACTGTGTTGTTCTGCAAAGATGTTTTACTCCAAGTTGTGCAGCTGCACTGTGAGTTGCAGGTGCTTTGCACATTTCCACAACACAAATTTGTACAGAGTGACATTATCCAGAAACTCTTACCTGCTCAAAGAAAGTTTTGGGTTATCCTTGAAGCAATGAAATGTTTTTAAAATATCAAAAAATATCAGTGACTTCTGTTACAGCCCCTCATGGTCCTTTCACCTCTGCCCCTACTTGTTCCCAGCAAGAGAGAAAATCAAAATTTAACTGTCACTTTTCTATTAATCTTTTAAAAAAGGCAAAGTTAAGGGAATGATAGTGCTGTGGGGTTTCCTCCTGCAGAGCAGCACTGATATATATTTACAGGAGACTCTTGTGGGTTTGGATGCTTTGACTCTGTTCATTCTTTTAACCTGAATGACAGGTGGGACAGAGAGAAAGTTTAGTCCTGGAAGAAAATTTCCAAGGTAAAACAGAACATGGACGAAGGGATACTCACACTTCAATGTCTCTGGTCTGAGGAATGATTAGGAAAACTTATTTATTCAGCATAAATTATTTTTTCTTCCATGTTTTGTCCATGGAAATGAAATATAAATGTATGAAGTTGACACTTGTGCAATTGCAGTTACAGCTTTTGCAGTCTGTCATTGCCTCTTATTGATCAGGAATATGTAATTATGTGACTTCTTAAGTTAATTTGCGTGTTATAGTTGAGGAAAGAAAAACATCTCACACAGCTCTTGTCATAATTTCCTTATGTGTCTTAATTTTAGTGTACTTTGCTGAGGGTATTTTACTCAACCCTCAGTATTTATAACATTTTATCCTTTTATGGATGAAAAACTGGTGTATATCATCTAGTTTATGAATGGTTTGCTTGATTCATCCCTCTGCTGTACTAGTTTTAATAAATGGGTAGAACTTCCAAAATTGAAGATAAACCAGCCTTGTTCTTTCTATTTATTTACTGTCAAGTATCAGGTTCTGTTTGCTTTTTTTTCAATGAAGTTACCTGTTGCCAATCACCAGCCATTTGTCCCCTGAAATGATTATTTGTGGAAGTTTAGTAGTTTGAGATTTTTGGAGGGGGAAGAGTGAGCTACTTTGTGTGTATAAGTGTTACAACAGAGGCCATTAAACTAATTCAATAGTGGAACATATCACAGCAGTATCTACTCTGAAGATTCAGGACTTTAAAGCTTATCTTATCAAGCTTAATTAATTTTATATTCATACCTTTTTATAAAGTTATTTTTGCAGTCTGTGGTTTTAATCTGAAAGTGTGAGAATGTGAATGTTCTAGTTAGTTATTTGAGAAATATTATATTGGATATTCGTGCTGGCTCAAGAGATTTTTGTTGTTTGGGGTTTTTTTTTAATGGAAATGTGCCAAAATTCTTCTGCTGTATATTGATGGGTATCAGTGGAGCTTTCCTGTCACTTATACATGAGATTTAATAGGATGTCTACTAAGTTTTCCTTATGATTTGGTCAGACTTAGAGTTTCACATTTCCAGTGTCCTGGTGTGTTTGTAAGACAATATTGATAGTGTAGCAAAAACTATCCCACAGTTGTTTTTCTTTTCATTCCTTTGTCTTTCTGTGGGATTGCTTGTGGCAAGAGGGAGGCTGGAAAGGTACAAATTAAACAGCAGTATAAGTAAGAAATAAGTGGATAGGGTGAGAAAAATCCCAACAAAAGCAGGCAAACCCCAGAGATGGTTGGATAATAGTGACTGGTGGGCAGCCAGTGGCTGTGGTTTGAAATGTGCAGTGTATTGATAAGAAGAATGTCCCAGTTAAACTCTTGCACCCAAAAACCTTGTTTTCACTGGCTTCAAACTCTGTGTGAAAATCCATTCTCGGGCTGAATATTGAGTACTGACCTTCCTTTTGCTTGTGAGCTAAAGAATGAGTAGATGGAGGTCTGAAAGTCCTGTGTTAGGGAATGTTCTTGACTGTGAGATAAACAGCAGAGTTGGGGCTGAGCTCTGATCATCTCGTGCTGATGTGTTTCCTTGGCTTCATCCTAGTTTTTGATGATGGAGATGAAAGGACCTTGAGACGAACTTCATTATGCTTGAAGGGAGAAAGGCACTTTGCAGAAAGTGAGGTAAGACAGTGATGGACATGGAATAAAAATTAAGTAGTTAATTCACTTTTTTTTTTTTTTTTTTTAAAAGAAGATATTGCAAACTAATTTTTTTCACTTTTTTTTTCCATGTAGACACTTGACCAACTGCCACTAACCAATCCAGAGCACTTTGGAACTCCAGTTATTGGGAAGAAATCTAATAGAGGGAGAAGATCTTCTCTTCCTGTGTGAGTTTTGCCTTTCCTTTGCTGTCACCATTGCAGCTGCAGAGCTCTGAATGCTCCAGCACATGAGTTGTGTGCACACCTTATGGACTTGAGTGCTACAGACATGATCATATGTTGGCAATATTATCAGATTGAAGGGTTTTTGCTTAAGAACATTTGTGCTTCTTTCATCTAATAAGAAATGGTGGATTTTTAACCTTTACACTGCACAAAGTGAAAAAAAAAGTGCTTTTAAATTTCTAGGGTAGAGACCATTTCTCTTTGTTTCATGTCTGTGCACAGTCAAAACCTGAGTCAAGTCTCCAATTCCAGCATGATGCTACTGTAAAATACAAATACTTGGAAAGAATTTCTACAAAATTCCTCTTACTAAGAACACTTAATATTTAAGTGTATTTCAAGCAATTTCAGCTCTTAGAATTCTAACTTTGTTTCCTTGAAGCTTTGCAAAACAGGAAGAAAAATCTGGTTGTAAGCTGGTTTTGCTCTCAAGTAGTAACTTCAGACACACACTTTAAAAATCTTGTACATTTTGATATCTTAGCACTGAAGATGAAAAGGAAGAAGAGAGTAGTGAAGAAGAGGATGAAGATAAAAGGCGCCTCAACGATGAGTTGCTTGGCAAGGTTGTGAGTGTGAGTTGTAATTCAGAGAAGGCAGACTGGTATCCAGCTTTGGTGAGTTCCTTTTCCAGCAAAGCTGGGAACGTTGTCAGGCTCAGCTCTGCTCCTGTATTTGCTAAAAATACAAATGTTTTCCAGTATCTGTGGAGAGGAGGAAAGCAAAGATTAACACTTGTGTATAAGCTGCAGTTTTATGGCTTTAAAGTCTTTCAAACTGCATGTGAGATGATCAGTATGGGATGATGTTTTTCTTCTAAAAATAAGATGTGTTAGGATTTGCACTCCCAGGCAATTTAAGAGCAGTTATATTTCATTTGACTTTCAATTTTGTGGAATTCTCCTTTCTTTCATGCTTTCATTTGCACCAGTGGCCAGTCACTCTGGCAGTACATGCTGGTGGTTATTTTTATTTCACTGTCAGTACAGCTGTTCACTGCCACTGCTGAAATAAATAAATATTAAATAAATCCAAGTAGACTTGTACTGTAAAGGCAGACACTCTGCAGATTGTTCATATGCACAGAAACACATATACATGTTAAAAGTTGCTTTCTGTAGTAAACTTTTTTGTATTGTCAGACAGGCTCAATACACATCTTCTGTTACCCATTAGAATGTATTTTGGAGCATTAAACACACAGGTTTGGTTCGTTAATTCTTGCAGATTTTATTTACTGAGCTCTGTACTCCTTTATTTTGAGTCTTAGGGGAACAAGCTCAGTTGTTAAAATCTTTTAACTTAGTTTAAGATTGTGTTTGTTTGTGTGACTCCAGTGTCTTCCCTTCTAGAGAGAACATTGGGGTGTAATGTGGGGTGAATACTTGACACTGGCTTATCCAGCTGTATATAAAATGTGGTTTTGCACATGTTCTGACTGTTGTATATCCCTTTATTAATGACAGATTTTAATTTAACATGGTTCTTAACTAGGGGATTAAGTTACTGGAGGCCATGTATTTGCATGTAACGTTTTCTGTTTGTGTGTGGTCTAGAGCAAAGTGTAAACTTGTTCTGGTTTTGGTAATACAAATACATTTTTGTCACTTTTTTTAGACTTAGAGATAATACTGCTGTGGAAGGATGTGCTGGATTTCACACTAGCCTATGTTATCCACACCTCAAAAAAACCCCAACCCCAAGCAAGCCAAAAAAACAACTTATGTCTCAGTTTAAATGCCAAACATCAGAAACTGGTATAAAATAAGTAGGTTTGTGACTTTTTAAATAGATGCTTAAATCAGGTTTTGTGTGAACAAGAATTAAAAAGCAGAGTGAATGAACAGGATCCCACGATGGAACCTCAGTAGATAAGTTTTGAGTTTACAAATGAAATTTGAAGCTTTTTTGGCTTGTACATATCAAGCCAATAGTTTGGGGTAAATTACTTCTTGAAATTTGTTACTGATGACCTTAGTACTATAAATTGGAGTAGGTTTGTTTTCCCAGAACTGGAAATTATAATCAACAGGAAAACAGCAGTTTTCTTGCTGTCTTTCTTTCCTTTGAGGATCAGCTTTTTTTTTTTCAATAAAGCAGTGTTTTGTTTGACCCTTCAGGTGGTGTCACCGAGCTGCAACGACGACGTCACCGTGAAAAAGGACCAGTGTTTGGTTCGATCCTTTGCAGATTCCAAATTGTGAGTGACGGCTCACTTTTATTAGAGATACAGGGGAGAAAATGGGAGACTAATTACATATTGCTGCTGAAGACATTATTTCTTCCAAATGGGAAGGGTACAATGTTCTGTAATGTTGGATGGACACATTTGGCTTCGCAGTCCATTTCCAGCCATCTCCTTCTGTGCTTCCTCACCCTTCTTTCCACTGTGTGGAATGATGAGTATTCCTTGAATCAGTAAAGTTTTTGGTGCTTCATTTAAAAATACCAACAACTTAAGAAAAAAAAAAACCTAAAACACCCAGGAGTGTTTACTTTTTAGATCATTTCTGTCCTTTGTAGTGTGAGTTTTGGTTTAAATTTTTTTCATTAATGTCTTAATTACTGTCTTTATGGGTGTCCCTTGTAGTAGTTTGGGTATCTGATGGACTCATTACCTCCAGTACCATGATGTCCATTGCTGTTAAAACAGCAAAGCTTTCAAGGGCTTAATCTACTTTTTTCCAATAAAGAAGAGAATTTAAAGAGACTTGTTAATTAAAATATTTACAGAATCTGAACGAGATTGCAGCAAAAAGAAAGGAAGATCCTGTTGGTCCATCCTCTCCTCTTAAAATACAGGGAGTGACAGAGATGTGTATCTTAGTTAAGGAATAATATATTTATATGAGTATGGAGACTGGTTTTTTAAAAGGTGTTTCCCTTTATTTCTTTTCCCATTGCATGTGTCTCAACATATTGTAACTAAAAACTTCCCTGCCAAAGGCCAGCTGCCACCCTCTTTCTCTCCTTTCAAAGTGAACAATTTGTGATTTTTAAGAGCCATGATTTTGAGTAGGTTGTGAGTACTTGATTGCTGAAATGTATTCCAAGTGCCTGAAGACTTAATTCATTTTGGCCTCTTAATGTAGACACTTCCCATCAGCCTTCTAGGTAAGCCTGGCTCTTTATCTGCTGAAGGTGGAATGCTGCTGGTAAAACATCTACTCTTGCTCTGTTTGACTTTTTTTTTCCCCATGGTATTGTGGCTTTAACTTCAGAAA
Source organism: Manacus vitellinus (assembly GCF_001715985.3). Taxonomy (NCBI): domain Eukaryota; kingdom Metazoa; phylum Chordata; class Aves; order Passeriformes; family Pipridae; genus Manacus; species Manacus vitellinus. Next base: position 39,033,815 of record NW_021940750.1, on the reverse strand, counting down.
ATGGCAGCTTCTAATTCCTGAGGTTTTATTCCAGATTTTGTGAAATAATGAAAGAAGAAAAGAAAATATATTCAGTTTAACCTTAGAACAGAGCAACTTCCATATGTTGTGCTGTGTAATTTAAAAATCAAAATCAACTGTTTGTCAGTGCAGATCTGGGAATTGGCTTCACTGTTGTTCTGTGTTCCTAGAAATGCATTTTGAAAATAGAGGACTTGTTCTTTCCCTCTTAGCTGGATTCCTCTTTGGAGAGCAGCTGTTGATTCGTGTGAATATTTTCAGTTTAGAAAACGATTTTTGCCTTTGTGTTTTTTTACTTTTGCAAATTTGTGCAGTTTAAACATTGAACATAAAGAAGCTTTACAAACTTTTCTTAATTATTTAAGGATACTTTAATGTCTGAATCTCAAAGAAAGATTGGAAACTTATTCTTGCTCTTGTATTACACTACAATAACAAGTGTGCTATGCATTTAGTTGTTAGAAAGGACCCTGCAGGTGGATGCTAAATCTTGAAAATTTCAGAAATTGCTGTTTTTCTAAGTCAAATGCTTGCTTTTCTGTGCTTTAAAAATAATAACAAAACCTTATTTTTTTACAGTTACTCAATAGCAAGAAAAGACATCAAAGAATTAGATCTTCAAAACTTACCAAAATCTGAGTCCTCTCCTAAGAAAGGTAAATTAAAAGAAATAATTTCATACAATAGTACTTTTAGCATTTATAGATAAGTGATGACCTCTTGATTTCTGATAGTTGCTTTTGGATATTTTGTGAATAATTTTAAACGGGATAAATTAGAGAAACTTTGGATATGAAATTTGTTAAAGAGAAATATTTAAAATGTATTTATTAAAAATTGTAATAAGAAACCCCACCCAGCAACAAAAAATCCCCCTCAACAACAGCAGTTCCTCTAATTTGAGTAAAGGTGTGGAACAGCTCCTTAACAAGTAAAGCTTTAACATGCTACAAATGAGAGCTTGGGGTGGTTTTGATTGATTAGTGTAACTCATAATGATTTCTACTTTCTCCTTAATAGCTGTTTCACAGTACAAGAGCTTTAGAACAGCCAAAGAAAAGATCAGATGCCAGGTTTGAGATAAATTGAAGAAAGGGACTTTTTTTCCTGTGCAGAACATAATTGGGTTGTGACATTTCTTGCCACGAGGGAATATTTTGGAACCAAAGGTACTAATGGTTTCAAAAATAAAAAAGAATAGGAGAGTTGAGACCAGTGTCTGGAGGTTTTTCTATCAGCAGCTGTTAAAAACTGGTGCCTTTTCTTCTCCAGCAGCACTGAATGGTTCATTGCAGTATGTCCCTCTTCTGGGTATTCTTCTGATTCCTTTATTAAAGTCTCTTCCTGTGACTGAGGGGCAAATTTTAGGGTTATCTGGGTTTGTTTTGCTCTGTTGTTTCCCCCTTGGAGCACCTCTTCAAGCAAAAGAATTCGAGGTATTTCCATTGTACAAGTGTGACTCCAGCCTGTCCCATCACTCCCTTCCTCACTGGTGTGTTTTTCCTCTGTTCCAAACACTGATGTCACATCTCTTTGGGAAATGCTCTTCATTTTTTAGCAATCTAAGACATGATGATATTTTGAAAAGAGCAAAGTAAGTCAGGGTGCCATTTAAGTTAGGGTTGTGATTTACAAGAATGTGATGAAAAGGAAATTAAAAATGCTTTGGTGACTGCATGCTGTGGATGAGGTAAAGCCAGGGCCCTTTCTTCTGTAGGGCTACAGGAGGCAACTACGTTTCTCAGCACCAAGGGTGTTCCTAGGAACTGGAAAATGGACATCAGTGAAATCCTGGAGTCCTCCAGCAGTGATGAGGAAGATGGAGCTGCTGCAGAAACTGATGAAGAGGAAGAAAAAAGAGAAGAGAAAACTGAAGAAGTACCGGTGAGTCTGGGCAATTCCAGTCATTCTTCAGAGATAATTTAGTAACGTGCCTGTCTGAAAACCCTGCACTTTCCAACACTTTACTGTCAGACTTCAATGTCTTTTCAGTCCTGTTCATTTTCCCTGTTACAGTTGCATTTATTGGGATTTGTGAGCAGTGGCAGGTTTCTCCAGTTATCCAGTGCAGAAATCGGAGACAAATCTCAGAAATTAAGAATTCAAGGCAGAGAAGAGTGAAAGATTCTGGATCAAAAGGAAAGGCAAACCCAAAAAATTTATGCTGAGCCTAGTGGTAGTATTACAACCTTAAATACAAGTAATTTTTTATTTTTCTTTCTTTTCTTTGTATATTTCTTTATATGTAGGTTATATAAAAAGTAACTTGTTTCTGAAAAGAGTAGATTGATTTTTTAAAACAAAGGCAAACTATTGAAGCAAAAGCAGTAGGTTGACTGAAAGTATGAGCTGATGCACAGGGCCTGCTGAAGCTCTTTGGTGGCTGAGATGCTTCAGAGCAGCGCAGGACTGAACTGTGGAAGTGTTTGGTTGGGGATCAGAGAATCCTGGGCTATGGTGTGAAAGGACTGTGTGTCTAACATGTTGGGGTGATCTCTGAACTCATGTGGGCCAGTCCTGGACCTGAGAACAGACTGGGAGAAGTCACTGAGAGCAGCTCTGTGTGGAGAAGGGCAGGGGGTTTCTCATGGGTGAAAAGCTGGACCTGTCGATGTGTGCTGGCAGCCCAGGCAGCCAACCGTGTGCTGGGCTGCATCACAAGGGGAGAGGGCAGCGGGTCGAGGGGGGGGTTCTCCCCTTTATGCTGCTCTGGTGATGCCCAAACCCAGAGCTCTGTGTCCTACTCTGGGGTCCTCAGCACAGGAAAGATGTGGATCCATTGGAAGTCAGTCCAGATAAGGCCACGAATTTGCTGTGAGGGCTGGAGCCCCTCGGCTCTGGAGACAGGCTGGGAAAGCTGGGGCTGCTCAGCCTGGAGAGGAGAAAGCTCCAGTTAGACCCCAGAGCACCTTCCAGTGCCTAAAGGGTTCCAAGAGAGCTGGAGAGGGACCTTGGACAAGGACCTTGAGTGACAGGACAATGGGAATGGCTTCAAGGTGACAGAGGCGAGATTTATGTTAGATACTGGTAAGAAATTCTTGACTGTGAGGGTGGTGAGGCCCTGGCACAGGTTGCCCAGAGAAGCTGTTCAAGGCCAGGTTGGACAGGGCATGGAGCGAGCTGGTCTAGTGGAAGTTGACCCTGCCCATGGCAGGGGGTTGGAACTGGAATATCTTTAAAATCCTTTCCACCCCAAATCATGGAGCGTGATTCTGTGGTTCTGATATTAACAGCAAAATGTTTTTCTGCTTTGGAATATTTTAAGTGGCTCCTTTTCCATAAAGTTACCCAGTTTCTAAACTGTATTTCGAGAATTCCCTTCTATCCCTGCTCCCTGGCTGTACCCCGGGTGTTGGATTTAGCAGCGGGGGGGGGGGCGAGTGCTGAGATTCGCTTCTTTATTTTCCCACTGATTTTCACGGTACACCGGGAAACGCAGCAAAACCCGAGTGCGGTTTGCGTTGCGAGGGAGGTCAGGTTTCCCCTTCCTTCCCTTTCCCTTTCCCTTCCCTTCCCTTCCCACACGGAATGGCCGATGGCGCTTGGCGGCGGCCTCGGCGTTCCCAGGGCAACGCGCTGGGGTGGCGGCGCAGGCGCGGGGAGCGGCCGCGGGACCGGGGCTGGCCGGGGGCTCGGAGATGGGCTGGCCCTTCCCCTGCCTTTCATCTCCTGCCTCGGGGCTTTAGCCTTGTTATTAGTGTTTAACAATCGTTTTTTTTTGTGCGGAAGAGAATGTAAGTAATGCCGGTTAACTGCGGGCGCCGCGCGGGGAGAGAGAGCGCGAGCAGATATCTGGAAGCCGGGCTGGAATATGTGCGGGCAGTGGGAGCGTTAGATAGAGAGGAAGTCAAACCATTTTACGTTTGAAAGAATGCGGCTCTTAGGTAAGGATTGTGGGCTTGAATCTGGGAATGTGAACGTGGAGGGGGTGGGGGGGTTGAGGATGGGGGTTTGACTTGGGTTTCTGAGCTGGGAAGTGGCTTGGTGGAGCTTTGCAGCCAGGTAAAAAAAAAAAAAAGACAATAAGAGTCTATTTTTAGGTGTGGATTTTATGCCTTGATAACAGTGTTTGGGAAATGGAGTAAATGTCTATCTGAGAAGAATGCTATGATTAGATAAATCTGAGATAAATGTGTGCAGAATGTAAAATCCTCAGGGTTTTTTCCTTCAGTTTGCAGTGAAAAAGACTGAATAGGCCACATTTTGCAGGGTGTGAACTGTTGCAGTCTGTATTGGTTTGCCTGTATTAACACTCCTTAAATTGCAGAGTATCAGTCACTAAAAATCAAGGATTCCTGTACCAGTTTTATAGTATCCATTTTTATTACCATTTTTTCATGCCTATTGCATAAAAATCTGTGTGTTTCAGACAAAGAAGGGGGAGGGGGAAGCTTGGTGGTTTAAAAAAAAAATTAAAAAAAAGACATTCCTGTAAAAGGAATTGCAGTTATTTTTTAAAGAATGATGTTAATGTAAAGTGGAGGAGCAAAGGATTTGAGACAGGTGGATGTGCTGATAGAGAAGCTGTGGAATCCATTATTTCCAGGTGACAACTAGGCTTTTAAAAATAAGGTGAGCATCTTCATCTTACAGAAGCTGTGTAGCAGAGGATACATATGAATCTTTTTAGATTATGTCAGAGCAGAACTGTCATGACAGCCCATTAAATCAAATTCTTGATTCAGCTGTGAGAATGTATATTTTAATAGTGGGCCATGGTAGATATTGCAATTAGACAGCATTTAGGGAATTTATCATCATTCCTTTTTTCTTTTCCCTTAGAAAGACAGAAATGCAGAGAGAATCGACAAGTGAATGATCTTTTTCCTTGCCTGTATTTGAATACAGATCTCAAGTGCTAAAATTTTACATTTCACAGAGTTCCTCCTGTATTAATCAAGGTCAAAAATAGCTTCTGTCCATCCTCTCCCAGAATATTCTCAGTGGACTTTTTTGTTTTAGAACAGCAATTGGTTATACTGGAGTGAGATTTTTAAAAATACATTTCTTTTTTTTTTTTTCCCCCACTCCCATGTTCTAAACTGCAGAGCAGCTTTGCTGTCAGGGCCTATCCAGCTGCTGCCCAGCCTGATAGGCCTTCATTAAATAATCAAAAGGACACAGGCCTACTTCATATATAATCACAGGATAAAGTCAGAAGAGTCTCATTCTGGAATGGAAAGGATCTTATTTTTCTGAAGTAGGATCTTTTATAATGGTAATGGGGCAGGGAGATCTGCCCTAGCTGGTGATAAAAGATCCTACCATTTTTCCAGTAGCTGGGTTAAAAATCTGTAACTTTGTTTTGACAGAGTCTTTCTGATTGTGTTGCCTTTGATGACATCTTAAAGAGATGGTAGAATTGGTACAACCAGGTTTCCAGGCTCTCCAGGGCTGTTCTTTGGTGGCTTTTGTAAGCTGAGGAGTGGGAACAAATATGGTGTTGGTGAGATGCTCCTCCTCCTCAGCAGTGGGAAGTGACTTGTGTGGTCCAGACTTGACTAGGAAGGAGGACAGTGTGGAAAATGCTTGTCATTGACTTCGACAGGGATTGCATTACACAGAGTTGCTCAGCATGTTCAAATTGCTGGAATTTTGGCAATAGATGTTGAATCTCTGGATTATTTTTCTTTAAAATGTAAGGGTTTTTAATATCTTGTGTCATAAAAAGTGAAAAAATCCAGGGGTACTGTAGGAAAAAAAGTCTGTATCAAATGAAGATTAAAAGAATCACTCAGTTAGTTTGAATCCTGATAAAAATCCAGATATTGCTTTTGGTTCTCACCCAGTTTTCAACATGTCAGAAGAAGAGAATTAACTGTGTTTGGAGGGTACATTTGACAGTCAAGGAATGCACTGCAGCTAAAAGGAGAGAGAAAATCTTAACTCCAGTATCTCCACATAGAAAGTTTTTTGATCATTACCTGATTTTTATTAGAAACCGATTACATCTACTACTGTATTTGTTTGTATTTAAGTTGTTTTATTGGGGAAGAAGAAAGAATAATCTAAATGTAGAGCAGTGAAGCAAAGGATTCCAGACAGGTAAATGTGCAGGGAGGAGAAGCTGTAGAATCCATTGCAACCACCCTATTTGTTTCTCAAGTTCAAATAGCCAAATACTCCCCATTTTACAGAGGAACGTGTAGGCAACATTTGCTTTTGGCTCTCAGTCTCCCTGTGGGCCACTCTGATTCCAGCAGAATGAAGATTTTAACATGCACTTATTTGAAATACCTTTTCAGTATGACTTCTTAATAGGTATATTCATTTAAGATAGAAGGAAAGGTGAGGAATTTGTTCAGAGAAATCCTCCAGCAAGCTGACCCCCACAGCTCTTTGAGGGAAGAGTTACTGCACCTCCAGGCATTTGCTTTGGGGGATTTCCTTTAAGGCTTAGTTTTGATGGTCACCTGGAGGATGTGTGTGTGGCATGTTTAATAGGGTGCATTCATCTCATGGTTTTGGGGTTCTTGCATCACAACAGCATCAAGAAGCATCAGTCACAGTTGCTTTACATTGTTGAAAAGGGAAGGTGCCAGAGGCATTTTCCAATATTCCTTTTCTGCAAGGATTTCGGTTCTCATGATAAGTCATTACCATATATTTTATTAGCACTGAGCTCATAAAGGAGGGATCAGAAATCCATCATGTATTTTAGGAGGCTCAAGATTCCTACAAATAATCAGTAGTCAACTATTAAAATACTTACATTTTGCTTGAAAATAGCTGTTGTTTCCCATGTAGGCTTTTCTCTAAGTGACTGTGGGAGATCATATAAAATGATACCCAGATCATCCGTGTCTGTTGCAACCTGTTTATATTTTAAAATAACATTTAAAAGCTGACTCCTAAAAGTTAAATACAGGAAAACAGTAATTTCCAAGTTAATGAAGCATGGTGTCAGGAAAGAAGTGGTTTATTAGATATTAGGAAGAAATTCTTGGCTGTGAGGGTGGTGAGGCCCTGGCACAGGTTACCCAGAGAAGCTGTGGCTGCCTCATCCCTGGAAGGGTTCAAGGGCTTGGAACAACCTGGTGTCCCTGGAAGGTGTCCCTGCCTGTGGCAGGGGAGTGGTACAGGATGGTCTTTGAGGTCCTTTCCCAGCCAAACCAATCTGTGATTCTTTGATTTACATACTTAGAACCCCCAAAGCAGCTGTGACGTTGTAATGCACAGAATAGCCTTTAAAAATAGCTGAACATTGATTAGTTAATCCTCCTTCTCACGCATCCATGCCTTTGTAGGAGTTCTGGCTGCTGGGAAGCACAGCCTGCATCATCCCATGGCCAAATGTTCCTCCAAGACGTTCTTGCTCACAGCCCTTTGCTCACAGGCATTCTCAGAATGTCCCTCGAAGAGGAGCAGGGGAGCTGAAGGCTGAGGCACAGCTCTGAGTGAGTCATTGCTGAGGATGGTTGAATTCCTACTTCTTGTTGGTAGGAATTAACATTTTAAGACCACTCTCATCTCCACATGGTGTAAAGCTGTTAACTTGTTGCAATCAGTTTAATTCTTTTCATTTCCTTAATTGGTGTTCAAACTTGGCATCAGAAAGCAAAAGTGCCAGCGATGAAGACGCACTGAAGTACTTTGAAACAACAAAAATTACATTAATTCTGGCAGATTGTCTTGATCATATACTGCTCTGAACTCCAAATCCTGTATGCACTGTTCTTCCTCTTAACTTCCATTTATTCCACAGAGGAGTTTATGGGCTTGTCAGTCTATTTGTAACATAAAAGGAAGATCAGTCCCTGGTAGCCTCACCTCGGATTGACTGACTTTATGGTGCTCGTAGGTAGAGATTCATTCTTCCTTTTGTAGAAGAAACTCTTTCATCCTTTGTGCTCCCACTCAGCTCTAGAGGTTGGCACCCACAGAAGGTTTAACATCCTTCTGGAGAGTAAATGATGAGTCAGGGTAACAGAGCCACAGTCTTGGTTAAAATCATGTCAAGGACAGAGGAAAAGCTCAGGGTGAATTAAGTGGCTGGAAACGAAATGAAGCAAAGCCAGTTACAAGTTTTCTCCATGTTTCTGTGTGGTTTATGCTGTGTTATTTGCTGGTTGTTACTCTCAAAATAATTTGAGAAAATACGTGAGCACTGTTAGTGTTGCTTGGAAGACAGTAAGAAATGGAGATGGGAAAGGAGTATGTCCTTTTACAGAGATAATGTGTGATCGTGGTTGATTTTATTGTTTTCCTGCTTCCAGAATTCTCTAGCTGATGTGACCTGCTAATCAGAAAGGAGGGAAACATCTCAAAGCCATAAAATTTCAATCTTCTAATTAGAAAAAAGGCATCTTGGGTATTTTTATTTGTTTTTATTTAATTGAAATTCAGCCTCTCATCGTGTAACTAAAAAAATTTTCTCGTGTTGCATTTAGTTGTGGGTATTGGATGAACAGCAGAAAGGTCTTGGTTTTGAGCTCCTGCCACTTAAAATTTTCATGTTGTTTTGCATCTCACTTGGACTTACCTTTGGCTCCAGTCTCCCCTTTTTTGCAACATCTATATGGGAAAAAAATGAAATGGAGAGACAGAACTCTCTTAAAAAACTGATTTTGAACAATTGTCACTGTGAACTTACTTATGGCCAGTCTAAAATGGGCATAAATGTCTGGGTAGGAACAGTGAGTTTTGGAGGGTAGCAGAGTCACCCTGGTTCCTGCTGGAAATCTGTGCTGGGAATTTTAACTCTCCAGTCCCTCACTGATGGTGATCACAGGATGTGGCACCAGCATTTCTCAGGTGTTTCCTTGACTTGGGATGCAGATTTGAGGTTGCTGATGGTTGATGTATTTCAGTAACTCAGAACAGTAGACACTTCTGGGAATCCATTATGCCCAGTTGCAAACAGATAACCCTGATAAAAAAAAGGACCTCTTATAAAAATCCAGATATCCAAATGGATTGCAATAAGCATATCCATGAGGGGTTGGTCTTTCTTATTTTGGCCAGCAGCAAAAAAATAGCTGATGGTGGTGATAGTTATTCAGGTCTTATTCAAGTGGCTTCTCAGGAGGATTTGGTGTCTGTTCTGGTGTTGATACCAACACAGTTCAGGCTTCCTCTGCCAAGGGGCTCACACACCAACAACAGGGAGAAACAGGATTTGGGGGGTCTTAGACAGGTGGGTGAATATTACAGCCAGGTTTTATGTCCCCACCCTGTGGGAAAGCTTTTGATCTTTCCCTTTTGCTTTTCTTCAGGTGAAAACCCTTCATCTCAGTGAAATGGTTAAATTCTGACTGCAAGGGTGCTATTTCTAACCTACATTTCTGCTGCTCTGACCTGGAGTTCTGGTTTGGAGCTGTGCCCACATGAAAGAGATGGCTTTAATTCAACTGTTCAGAAGTATTTCTGAAGATTTACTGTTATTTGCATGTATTTAGTTTTCACAGTTTGAGCCATATTGCCTTTAACCAGTAAACATCACAGGAGATGGTAGAAATTTCTCGATCTTGGAGTGGGTTTGCAGTTTAGATGGAGAGAAAAGAGCTGTGGTTTCTATAGCAATACTTCACTTGATAACCTGGAAGAACATACTAATTCTATAGATAACTGCTTTTCCTTATATAATCCCTGTAGTGTGCCATGGGCAAGTGGTAACTGATGCTGCACAATGTTGTGATTACACATTGAATTTCCTCCAGTTATTTCCCAAATAAAAATAGGAAAGTAAGACACAGATACTACCTGTGCCTGATTGTAGGTGAGCCTTGTTGGGCTTAGAAGGGATTCAGTGAAACAGGCAGGGCTGGATTCATTCTGATGCTGGGCAGATTGCTTTCTGCTTAGCAAGCCAGCAGCACATACATTCCCATTTCCCTGCCTGCTTTCCTGCCTTGAAGCTTAAAGTTTAGAGAATGCAGAGACAACTGAAATGTAAATTGCTCTTCTGGTTTCCTTCTGGAGCTGCTTGTCACTTGCCTGTTATTTTTAATAATGGAATGATAAGATTTTTTGACACGTACTGTACGTCTTTCCTCCGAGGCAGCTGCAGTCCTGCTTGTGCAAACTGCCAGGCTGGCAGGAAGAAAGTGCCATCCAGAAAGCATTGCAGGGAAAAGGGTTTATTACTTTTTTTTCTGGTCTCTGCTGGAAGCTCAAAATTAAATGAAGATACGTAAATGTTATTTCCCCTCCCTGCCCCTCCCACCCACCAATAAATTGACTTTATTTTAATGATTTTCACTTGAATAAAAGAAAAGCTTTGTTTCATTTATGGGTTCCCATCAAGCTTGTAAGTGTTTATCTCTTTGAGGCTTGAAGTTGTAAATGTAAAACTAAGGAATTTATAATAATAAATTATAGAAGTGACTCTAAAAGTGTTTCCAAATATAAGCTGAAATCAAGCATTGGAGCTTAATTACAAACCAAATAGTGTCTGGAGCATCAAAACCAGGAATGATTGGAGAAAGGATTGTTCTGCAACCTGAGCTAAAATTGGGCTAGAAAGATGAGTTAAGCAAAAAAGCCCCAAACAAGCAAAGAACCCAACCCAAAAACCCCTTGAGTTCCTGTGAATTGTTTCAGTCTTGTAAATAACAGACCTCTTCTGTGTGAGAGAAGTATGTGAAGTGTATTGGTGTTTTCATTGTGAGGCTCACACATTCCTTCTGTCATGGCCCGATGCCTTCCCTGACCTGCATTTCCTTTTTCTCCTCCTGAGGTGCCGCTTCAGTCTGCTCAGTAAATTGTGTTTTCTGCATATTTCACCATTCCATGGGTGCAGAGCCAGATGGAAAGTGGTTTGGGTTTAGTTCTTGCTCTTAGGCTTTTGCACAAATAAATGGTTACTTTGCATGTTTGCTGTTTTCATTTCTGACTGCGCTTGTGTTTTCACAGCCTGAGGAAGAGCTTGATCCTGAAGAGAGGGACAACTTCCTCCAACAGCTTTACAAGTTTATGGAAGACAGAGGTAACACTGAATTTTCCCTCTTTTCTTATCTCTAGTCCACTTTTTTAATGGCACAGCACTCAAAGGAAACTCAAATCCTCCCTGAGGTGTTTTGATTTTGTTTTGCTTTCACAAAGCCTTTTTTATGTCAGCGCTCCCTGTTAAATAAGCTCTTGGTTGCTTCCTTGTCGTGACAGCCTGGCTGGGAGTTCTGCTGCTGGAACCTGAGGAGCCTCTTCATGGCTGGTGAAATCCAACCAGGAGAGAGAGTGGGAGATGTGCCATGGTCAGGTCTCCTTGCAGAGCTGCCCTGATCATGCAGAGATGTTGCAGTGATACCTGAACAGGCAACTGGAACGACTCTGCTTTATTCTGTAGCTAGAACAAGAAAACAGTGTGATCTTAAATGTCTGTCTTTGCAGAATTAAGGGAGATTTAATAAATTAGAATAGTTGAAGTCTTGGCATATGATGGATCTCAGCAGTGCCTGTGCTCTGGATAGAGAGCAAGATGTACCTGCTGACTTGGGAGAGCTGCTGTTGCATAAGACATTTGCATTTGCAGTTGTGATGAGACTGACACTAAAATGGAAGGTTTTTCTGTTCCTTAGCTCCTCTCATGCCTCCCCCCTTTTTTTCTGAAGTATATTCAAGCCTGAAAAGTTTTGTGGTTTAGACTGTTTTCATTTTATTAAATTTACTCATGAAGTCACCATTTCAATTCAAATACTGTGTGTGTTTATCCTGCAGTAGCCTTGGTGGAGGTAAATTACAAATGCATTTACTACCATTTTACTATTTTTCCTTCATTTTTCCTTGGCAAAAGTGACCTGAATGTGATATTTCCATAGCAGCATGCTACAGCAAATGTTGAGGTATTTGAATTTGAAATAACCAGAGCTGAGAGTAAAACATGAAGTGCTAATTTTCTCCCCTGCCTTTTTTTTTGTTGTTTTAAAATTTATGGGGAAATCAAGTTGCCTTTGTAAAAGAGGGTCTGCATCCCTTCTAATGAGGTGTGTTCTAGACCACAGAATCATAAAAGAACAGTTTCAAGTCTGTTTAGTATTTCCAGTTCTTATCACAGGTTTAATAATTGATTTTGTGTTATAGCAAAGAGTTCTGGAGCTCATCCAATACAGTTTTGAGGCCTCCTGTGTATAACCAGTGTTTCTGGAGAATAACCTGCCTTAGGGGAATAAAAATCTAAATTGGGCTGGGAAAAAACCTCCCTCTGCTGCTGGGCTGATCCCCAGTTTTCTTCTCAGGTAGCCTGATTCTTTCCCTTTTTCTGCTTTCCTCCTTCCTCACTCCCTTTCTTAAACTCTTAGACTACAAACCAAGTAGGGACCATGTCAGGGCTTTGTGAAGGCAAAAGAAGAAAGCATTTTTGGAGACTCATTCCAGGAAATACTCTCTAAGTCATATGTGGATTGAGCAATGTGCAGGAAGGACTTTTTCAGGACTGGGACTTTGCCCCTTTCTGTTTCCTTTTTTTTTTTTTTCCCTCTGTCCTTACAGCAAGATTTCTGTTCCCACCTCATTTGTTCTACATTCTGGTCTCTCAGTCTGAGTGTTTTGATTCATGTAATCATGACAGTATTCCCAGAGTCCTCTAAAATTATTTTAATGATTCCAAATATAATTGCATGAAGATGAAGGAAGATAAGAAGCAGCAGGGGAGAGGTTTGATATTCTTCCTTGCTGGGAGGATTATTGTCTACGGATGCAACCACTTGCCCCAAGTCACTTTTGGTTTCTGCTTTTATAAATAATTATTGTTCTTGATGTCATTGCCACTCATCTGATTTGAGTTCTTTCTTTTCCCTGGAACTGTCTCAAATATTCACATCCAGTCAGGGCTCTGTGCTTTTTCCCATTCTGACAATTTGCCTGTATGACTCTTTCTGATCCAACGTTTCTGCTTCTTCCTCATTCCTTTCAGCCCACAGTGTTTTGAGTTAATCTCTTCACACGTTGCTGTATTCCAGCATTCCTCAGGTGTTCTGTGGAGCTTCCTGCAGCTCTGGCTGTGTCCTCCACACTCAGGAGAGCAGCAGTGGGATGCAGCCAGTTGGATAGGGATTATTAATAAATTTGGGTGGCTAATAAACCACCCAGAGCCGAGTGATCACTCGAGAGGGTGAAGCTTTAATTGGTGATTGGAAACTCCTGACTTGTGACATACCTTAAACTATTAAATTAAAATGCAGAAAGATATTTGTCATCAAATTTGTGCTAAAGCATTGGAAGAGGCAATTTGCTGTTCTTTAGGATAACCTCTTGTTTCTGGTTTGTTTTATCCAGGTACTCCTATCAATAAACCACCAGTTCTGGGCTACAAGGACCTTAACCTCTTCAAACTCTTTAGACTGGTTTATCAGCAGGGTGGGTGTGACAATGTAAGTGTTGGGTGTTTCCTGAACTAAATATGTCCATTCATGTTCATAAATGGTTGCCCAGGGAAGCTGTGGCTTCCCCATTCCTGGAAGTGTTCCAGTCCAGGTTGGATGTAGCTCTGAGCAACATGGTGTAGTGGAAGGTGTCCCTACCCATGGCAGGGGGGTTGGAATTGTGGATGTTCTTTAAGGTCCCTTCCAGCCCTAACTGTTCTATGATTCTAAAAGGCTGTGGCCTGGGGCTGTGTTAGGCATAATTCCTTAATGTTCTTGGTTAAAAAAACCTGAAAATTTCCTTTTCTCTTTCTTTTTTCCCTCCCAAAGATTGAGAGTGGTGCTGTATGGAAGCAAATTTATATGGACCTTGGCATTCCTATTTTGAACTCGGCTGCTTCCTACAATGTAAAAACTGCTTATAGAAAGTAAGTTCTCATATTGGGTAATGGTGAAAACATTTTTCCATGTTTTTAGTAGCATGCACAACATTCAAGCAATTTTTGATAGTTCAGTGAAACAGCAGTTGCCATCCTTCAGTTAAGGAACAGTGCTGAGGATTGAAATGGTGGAGGAAGGGAGGGAGTGCTCAGGGCTGCCTGAGTTCCTCTTGCTCCAGTATGAGAGAATTCTGCTCATTTTCTATCAAGAAACATTCCCTTTCAGCTTGTGAGGTGCTATTTCAGAATACAACAAAGAAATTTATAGAGTAAGCTTTGGCAAAATCAGCTTTGCAGGTTGAGGAAAACGTACTGTCATCATTCTGGAGGTGCTTTGTGCAGCAAGGAGAATTTTATACCAGTTTCTTTAACTTCCTGAAGAATACTGATTGAAAAAGGACATGTTTCAGATTGGGTATTTAAATATAATCTTTGCAGAATTTGTAGAACAATGGCTTTAGGGCATAACTGTGTGCATGTGGCAGTAAATAGTAAAATCATTACTTGTAATGAACAAATACATAAATCTTTTTCTTCTGACCTTTGGTTTTCAGTTGTGTTTTAACTTTTGAAATGGAAACCTTCTAGGAATGACATTTTTCAAGCTGATTTTCTAAATGAAAAGTATTTTCATTATTTATCCTCCTGGAAGTTTGACAAGAAACAATTGGGCTTTTTGAGTAAAAGGAGAGAATGGGGTTCTCTTGCCTCGAACCTGAGGAAATTTGGAAATAGGGATGACTAATGACTCAACTCATGTTAATGTTGATGAAGATGAAAATATTCAGACATCTTCAGTGGGATTTGAACTGGGCACATGTTTAAGGTCTGTATTTTACAAAGAAGAGTGTTTATCATAAAAAGAATAATTGGTAACTGTGTACTGGGTTGCTGTTACAGTGGAAATAACAATAATGTCATTTAGACACATGATAGTGTGTTGTAACTTGCTTATTTATTCATTGAGGAATAAGCTAATTAATCTCTCTCTCACCTGTAACTGGATTAGAGTGTGCACAGGCAGTTATATGAACAAACTCATGCATGGCTTTACTGTCAGGAATTCTTAACTGGATGGGGATGAAGTTAAATATGTGGGAAGCACCTGTGTGTATTCTCTCTCACCACTTGACTTGTGTGCAAAATTGTTTCATTTCAAAATCTTCTCTGGCTTTTTAATTTTGTTTATTTGGATTTCTTTAGTTGCCGTTATTATTTTTTTTTCTTTCCTGAAGTTAGTGAGCAGGAAAATAGGTTTTATGCACTTGAATAAATAGAAAATAAACCTTGAAATACAAATGGAACCTGATTTGTCTGCAGGTATCTGTATGGTTTTGAGGAGTACTGTCGCTCTGCAAACATTCAGTTCAGGACCATCCACCACAATGAGCCAAAAGTGGTAGAAGACACACAGAAACACGTGGAACCAATGGAGGAAA
Source organism: Manacus vitellinus (assembly GCF_001715985.3). NCBI lineage: Eukaryota > Metazoa > Chordata > Aves > Passeriformes > Pipridae > Manacus > Manacus vitellinus. The sequence continues at coordinate 39,018,617 of NW_021940750.1, read as the reverse complement.
GTGTGAAAGAGGAACAAAAAATGCCCCCAACAGAAGTTAAAAAAGAAGCAGAAGAAAATTATTCCAGCAGTGAAAGTGAAAAAGAAGAGGTGGAACTAAGATCCCCCAGGGTGAGTGGTTTGCACTGATTCCTGTTTGGTCCTTAACAAAACCCCTTTGTAGGGTGAACAGTTTCCATGGGGGGTTTTCCCTGGGGATGGATTGCACTTTGGAATTGGTGTTCTTGTACAAGGGTAGGTCCTGTGAGTGTTAACTCTCAGTTATGTTCTACCTGTAAATGGAGCTGGGTTTGATTATTTCTCCCTATTCCACCCCACCTGTGGGGTTTCTCAGCCTGTGTTGGATGTCAGATGTGTTTTGATTCAGGGATGGGTCAGGAACTCCTGAGAACTGTGGATCATCAGAACAGGGAAACACAGCAGGACAGTCTTGGTTGTGGGTGAGGATTTCCACAGGCACATGGAACCTGGAGCTCTCTGGCAAGAAGCAGGAATACCAAAGGCCTGCTATGGCTTTAAGAATTAAAGGAAGACCCATTTATCTGAGTTGGTTTTTAATCACAGTGTCACTTCTTCTAATAAAAGAAACACTCCAATTTTACAATATACAGTCAAAAGCACAGGGAGAAACACTTAAGTTTAGTCTTCATTTGTCCTTAAATGCTCCAGAGGTGAGGGTTATATTAGTGGCTACATAGATATGAGGATACTGAACACCAGGGAGAGTGCAAACAGTACTTTGGAGCTGTTGGAATATGACTCTGTAGAACTCATGTTAATTCTGTTTAAAAGGCATTTTTCTTTTGTGTTCCTTAGAGCATGACTGCTGAAGGACAAGGAATTATTCCTTTTTAATTGTTCAAGTTGTAAGAGTTTTGTTCGACTAAAATGTAATTTTGGGGAAGTACCTCCTGAAAACCAGCTTTTCAAGCAAATATTGGCCTTTTAAATTAATGCATGAAAAGACACAGTGTGAACACAAGTTGAGATCTCTGCCTGACTGCAGGTGGTTTTTCCAGGCTGTATCAGCCCCAGTGAACTTCCTGACATGGCATTAGCTTTGTTTTTAGTGTGTTCATTTATTTTTGAGGATTTTTTTGAGAAAACTGGTAAGATGATAGTAAAGAAATGGTAAAATATTTTGATCTTTTTTATCATTGGCTGTCTTTTGTTTTAATTTAGCAATTATTAAATATTTGGTTATATATTTTATTATTTTTTAATCCAGTCACCAGCTATTCATTAATTACTACTTTTCCAAAGTGTTTGCTCTTATGCTGCTGTGAATTGTAATTATTATAGTGCCTTCATTACTGTCATCTTTGGATGCCCTTCAGATAATTAATCTTGCATTCATAATGTGTTTTAAATGTTCTGATTGAAAAGCAATGATCCTATCAAGAGTCTTTTAATAAACAAAATGATAAACCTGTATTAGATCCCCAAAAATCAGTTGCCTCAGACATTTTGGCCCTTTCTGTCAGAGCAACAAACCTGACAGGTCCAACCAAATGTCCTGAAATCCTCCAGCAATTATTCAGGAGCTCGTCCTCTTCATTCCAAATGAAGAGATTAACAAAATCTTTAATCTTAATATTTTAGAACATTTTGCCTTTTTTTGTGTCATCTCCAGCCTTTCTTCTATTGTAAATCTCACTTTTTCTGCTGAGATTTGGAGAGGTTATAGAGAAAACAGTTGCCAGGAGTCATTGAACCGATGTTGTTTCTGTTTTAGGGACGAAGGAGACTTGCTCGGGATGCAACCCCTGCTAAAAAAGATGGTGAAGAGGATAAAACACCAGACAAACTAAAAGACAGTAACAAAGAAAACAAAGATACAGAGGAAACATCTGAGAATGCAGAAAAGAAAGAAAACGAAACTCCACTAGGGAGGAAAAGTACACCAAAGCAAAAAGAGAAAAAAATCAAAAAACAGGAGGACTCTGACAAAGAGTCGGATGAAGAGGAAGAGAGGCAGAGAGAGAGGTAAACACTGGCTTGTGTCACCTTCCTCTGGGTTTGTTTGTGCCATGGTGGAGCTGTGCTCCAAGCAGGAGGATACACAGAGCTGGAGATCTTCCTAATGTGGGAATTGGGGACCTAATTCACTCAGCCAGGCAGGGAAGGGCACGTTTTATTTCCAATAAAACAGAGCCAGCTGTCCTTCATGGAAGCAGCTTTCCTGGTAGATGCCAGCCAGTGTTTTTCCCTGTCATTTTATTTGCCAAGGTTGTGCTGGTGTTTTGTCACGCTGGTACCTCCAGACACCACTGTGACTGTGCCAGGTGCTGTGTGGGTGGGGAGCACTTTGGGAACACTTCTCTGGGCAGCCAAAATACAAAGGGCAAAGCCCTCTTCTCCTCTGCTTTTGTTTAAGTGTTTCCTGATAGCTCCTGAAGATCCAGGCTCCTTGTTTTTATTGTATGTCAGGTGACCAAGGCATCAAGGAGTTTTCTTTAAGCAGTTTGGATGTTACTTCTCTTATTTGCCACAACACTACAGTTGATCTTACACTGAAGGCCAGCAAAAACATTTCATTAAAAACCCATAGTTTTTTTTGAGTATTTTCTTTCTTGGTGACTTTTTTGTAGTTTAACTTCTACTTTATCATAAATTCACCCTAAAATAGGGAGAGAATTATAGGTAAAAATAGGTTAATTTTAATTCTTGCAAATATGTTCAAGTGTAATACATAAATATTAGCTGTAGGTGTAATAAGAGCTATGTAGTCACTGCTAATCTTGGCTAAACACTCTTGCAAACATCTCTTTTCCAATGGAGTGGTGTTTGTATCTATGAGAGGATCACTGTGATGGCAGTCTAAGCTTATGTACAGTTTGTAAAGTGTAACTGTAACTTCTACAGTTAAGCAAATTGTGTCAAAATCAAGCCTACTTTAAAAACTGAAGCTCATTCTTCATGTCTTACTGAGGAGCCAAACACTGAGTTAACTTATTCCTCTATGTATTATCAAAATGTTAATTTAAAAAATAATCTTTAGGCCTTGAGGTTGTTGTACACCTAATAAATTGAATTTAAATTACCATTTTCTGGATATTTCTGGTTCTCACCCTCGGTCCAGGCCAGCTTCAGAGGCAGTGCAGGGTGCAGAAAAGGAAAAGAATTTTACTTGCAGCCTTTTTCTTTGTAGTAGCTTGGCTACACTCATTAAATGTTAAAACATCATTGTCACTAATTAGTGGGCATTTTAAATACATTTTACTGCAGGGAGGAACTTGAGAACAAAGGAGAATCAGAAGGTGAAGAGGATGAGGAGGACACAGAACCCTGCCTGACTGGAACCAAAGTGAAAGTAAAATATGGACGTGGAAAGACTCAAAAAATTTATGAAGCCAGTATTAAAAGCACAGAAATTGATGATGGAGAAGTTTTATATTTAGTTCACTACTATGGTTGGAATGTAAGGTGAGGAGAACAAATTGCCTTTCATTTCTTTGTTGAAAGGCTTATTTTCAAAAGAAATGTTTGTTTTTAAGAAAATAAAGGGAAAGATGATCAGTGACATGGCTCCAAATTGAATTATCAACAGTACAGGCTCTGACTCTATTGCACTTTTCAGTGTTAGGGATTTTGTTCGTGGTGTTGCACTAAAATATCAGAATATACTTCTGTGTTTCCAAGTTTCCACCCACCTTAGTAATCCTCACTCCTTGCAGGGGTATCCCTGAATTTTATTGTGTCAGCACTGTCAGACTTTTTTATTTGAGGGGGCCATTGATAATGGCCATTTACAATTAAGTGTATGAAACACTGGAATTTTGGCAACAAAATATATTCTTGTACTGAAAGTTAACTGTGGTTGCAAAGAGTACAGAGAGGAGGAGAGGGCAAAGCAGCAAAGAACTGCAGAAAAAAATATATCAAATGCTTCTGGCAGCCAATCTCTATATGCAACACTGCTGTAGAAATGGATTCTTTTGCTGTTGATATTAAGAGCATTGTGCTTATGTAGACAAAAATACCACAAAATTGATACTTTTTAAAAATATGGCACTTCTGGTATATAACTTAAGGTGTCCCAAATATGTGAAAGAACTGCCACACTTCAGAGCTGACTCAGTCCCCTGAGTTCCAGTGCTGTACTGCAAGAGACAGGGAAGTTTCTACCTTCATTCCCCCATCCCATAATTTATTTATTTATTAGGGGCTAGAAATCTAATTCATCTTTCTAATGCCAGATCCTGCAGGTGTTTGTAAATCCATGCTCTGCTATCATGGAGTGGTTTGGGTTGGAAGGGACCTTAAACTGCAGCCAGTTCCACCCTCCTACCATGGACACACCTTCCACTAGCCCAGTTTGCTCCAAACCCCATCCAACCTGGCCTTCAATTTTCCCTACCTCTCAGTAATAAATATTTTCTGTAATTCAGTCTTTTTAATGCTCATATTCTGTCAAAGTTTTTCTGTGATATCAGTGATAACAGCACGTTGTTATTCCCTTTCAGATACGATGAGTGGGTGAAAGCTGATCGAATTATCTGGCCTGTGGACAAAGGAGGACCAAAGAGAAAACAGAAGAAAAAAACAAAAGTAATTATCTCAATAAGTTTTTTTGTAGTACAATATTTAATAACTGGGTGGAAAAAAAAAAGGTTATTTAAAACAAAAAAGGAAAAGGTTATTCAGTCCACAGTCTAGTTTTTTAATAGAGTAGAAGGAGGAAAGTTGTGATGGTCAGCAGTGAAAAAACATTAACAAAAATTCACTGTTTTCCTCACTATTTAAAAAAAAAAAATTCAGTCCACAGTTTAGATTTTTAATGGAGGAGAAGGAGAAAGGTTCTGGTGATCAGCAGTGAAACTTTAATAAAAATTCCTTGTTTTCCCCTCAGAGCAAAGAAGACGGTGAAAAGGACGAGAAGAAGGACGAGGAGAAACAAAAGTCCAAGCGTGGGCGGCCCCCTCTGAAATCTACTCTTCCATCCAACACGTCTTGCAGCTTATCCAAAACAGCCAACAGTGAAGGTAAATCCGGAGCCAGAGGTGCACGGAACACCTTGTCCAATCCCCCAGCATTCCCAAACGGAACCGAAGGTACAGCTGTGCACTCGTGTTCTGGCCTGGAGGGGCCTGTGAGCGGTGCTGGCACTGCCCTGTCAGAGCCTTCCAGTCCTGCTTGACCAGGCAGTGCACCAGCACTGTGAGGAAGCAGATTTTTGGTGCAGACTTGACTCCATAAAAATTAATCCTTTCGATTTTAATTTTAGCAACACCTCGCAGGCAGACGAGACGTAGCTCAGGAATGTTTGATTCTGATAGAGGATCAAACGGTGAGTGATCTCAGTCCTGTGTATGCTTTGGAGGTTTTTTCAGTACCATTCTCAAAAGAAGTTTGATTTTTTTTTTATTTTTTTTTACCTTTTTTTTTGGTTGGTTTTTTTTGTTGTTGTTGTTTTTTTTTCTTTCTCCTTGTGAACTTTATTGAGGAAGTAGCTGAGCTGACACTGCTGAGGGGCAAGGTTTGCTCACAGGAGAGCTGTGGCACAGAAATGACTGTACAAATCATTCCATGTTCTTCAGCCAGAGCCTTTCACTCCTGATACTGAATGGGCCAAATCCAGTGCTATAATGATAGTCTGTATTGTGGTAGTTAAGTCCTCAATCTCAGTGCTACATCATCCAGCAGAGTTGTTAATTATACACAAATGGCAGCAACATTTTTGATGTTTCTAAGCCTCTCTGAGCAAGAGCTCAAGTGAAATTACTGTTAGTGCAGGTCCCTGAGTAATCTGGTAATGTAGCAATGCTTGCTCTGTGTGTGGTTTACCACTTGTACATAAGTTTAGCAGTGAAATGTCCATTTTATTAGAAGGATTTTATTTTTGATTTGGGTTTTTATTTTTTCTGTTTGGGGCTGCATGGAGGGGAGTAGTACTGATTTTTGGTTTTGTAATCTCAGGTGGGGGAGGCAACATCCACAGGTTATGGGCATCTGTAAAACTATTTTTGCTACTATAAACTGTAATTCATTTATATTGGCTTATCTGGGAAATAGTAGCAGGAGAATTATAGACATGAACTAAATCATATGACTAAAATCATCATCCAGATGCTCCTTGAACTCTGACAGTATCACTACTATTGCAGTTTCACAGAAATTTTAGGTAAAAATAAGAACTGTAGCAAGTGTGTTGAATAATGCAGGATTTTTTAAGCTGATGTAACTCCCTGGATTACTGAAAAGAGAGGGGGGTTTGTGTGGTTCAAATGAGAAATTGTGTTGTAATTAATTATTTAGGGTGCTGTTTGCTTCTTTTTGAAATTTCTTTAGACTCTGGCACATCTGACAGTGAAGCAGATGAGTCATCTGAAAAGAATTTGAATGAAGAATTTTCTCCAGAAACTTCAGAACTGGAAAAAGGCGAAAAACTCCGTGATGAGAAGCTTGATGAAGAAAACCCAAAGATCCCTCATGCATTGAAAGAAAATGACAGGACTCAAGTGCAGCCACTAGAAACACTGAAACTGGAAGTGGAGGAAAGTGAACAAATAGTTCAGATTTTTGGAAATAAAACGGATCAAATCGAAGAAATCAAAAGAGAGGCTGAAAAATCACCCAAGGGAAAAGGGAGAAGGAGCAAGACAAAAGATCCCTCTCTGGAGAATGCAAAGATTGCTCCAGGAGGCCAAGAAGAGGCAGCAAATGAATCTCTTACAGAACCTGAAAGGTTAGATGGGTCTTCCTTGGACTGTAAAGAAAGTTCCAGCACTACTGAAAGCGAGACAGAACCTTCTACAAAAGATAAGAAGCTTTTGAAAAGGAAAACTCTGGAACAGGCGTCACCCGAGAAGAGGAATCGGCGAGAGAGTGAGATGGAAGTGCCAAATATTGTATCTGAAGAGAGGACCAATGAATGTACTGGAGCAGAGGAATGTAGAGGGATGAATGCTGAGGAGCCCCTCAGAACTGGACACGAGGAGATGCCATCCCTGGTGGCGGAATCGGCTCCGCGCGGTCCGGAACTGAGGAGCGACACCTTCCAACGTCCCGCTGAAGCCGTCGAGAGCGTTCCCTTAAAGGACGAGGACGACACGATGCCCCAGATCGGCCCTGAGACTTTGCTGTGCCACGAGGTGGACTTGGATGACTTGGACGAGAAGGAGAAGAGCGGCGGCGAAGACACAGCAGCAGAAAAGCCAGACCCCAACGCTCCGAACTCCCACCCCTCTGCCTTACCCCCCGCGGTCCCCTCGGGGTTCCCGGTGGCCTCTCCCCTGGCCCTCAGCCAGGACGAGTCGCGGAGCGTCAAGAGCGAGAGCGACGTGACCATCGAGGTGGACAGTGTGGCTGAGGAGTCCCAGGAGGGGCTCTGCGAGAGCGAGTCTGTCAATGGGTTTGAAGCCAGCACCACATCAAGCAATTGTAGTATTGCTGTGCAAGAGAGAGAGATGGGAGAGAAAGGTGAGCATTCCTGGGGAAAGTCACTCCCTGCTGTAATCATTTCCAGAGTTGTGTTAAGTCTGGTGTCACTTTGCTAAAAGTTGTTGGTTGTTTTTATCTTCTGGTTATAGAATCACAGAATGGTTTGGGTTGGGAGGGACCTTAAAGACCATCCAGTTCCACTCCCCTGCCATGGGCAGGGACACCTGCCACTAGACCAGGTTGCTCCAAGCCCCATCCAACTGGACCTTGGACACTTCCAGGGATGGGACAGGCACAGCTTCTCCGGGCAACCTGTGCCAGGGCCTCACCACCCTCACAGCCAACAATTTTTTTCCCAATATCCCATCTCACCCTGTCAGTGTGAAGCCATTCCCTCTTGTCCTGTCCCTCCAGGCCCTTGTCCAAAGTCCCTCTCCAGCTCTCTGGGAGCCCCTTTAGGCACTGGAAGGGGCTCTAAGGTCTCCTTGGAACCTTCTCTTCTCCAGGCTGAACAACCCCAACTGTCTTATCGTGTCTGGTTTTAAATTTCTCTTTCTTGCTTATAAAAAGAGCTTGTTAGAAGCAGAAATATTTGAGTTGTCTTGTGTTTTGTTTTTGTTTTTGTTTTTTTCATTTTTTTTCCTTCTCATGTAGGTCAAAAAAGACCCAGTGACAGCAACAGTGGAACACTGGCAAAGAAACAAAAGCGAACTCCAAAGCGAACCAGCGCTGCAGCCAAAAATGAAAAGAATGGAACAGGTACATTCCTGGAGGGGGAGGAGGAGGGGAAAGGTTCTCCTGGCCTGTAAACATGGATAAGAGCCCACTGTTCTCACTGTTACCCACTGTTTGCAGTGAATGGGACTTCCCTGTCAGGGTTTTTCATTTTTGTTCATCAAGATTATTGGTGGTGAACAACTGGAGGGAACTTCTGAGCTCTGTGGTAGCAGAGTTACTGGGAATCTCTTGGCTATTTTATATTACTTAGGAAAAATTACTAATTGTGTATGTTAGCAGTTACTAAATATTTACCATTATGCTGATTTTTATATATTACATTGGTTATGAATTTTGGGAGAGAGTAACTTTGAAGTCTTACAATAGGTGTTTCTGGTGGGGGAAAAAAAAATTGCCATTTATGAAGTACAGAAAAATGTTTGATGCTAAAGAACAGCTTTTCAGCCAAAGGAGTTTTTTTCTTTGAAGTATGTGATTATTTTCTAACTTGCTATAGAAATGTGAGTTTTTATGGTTCTGTAGCTCATTTTCCATAGATTCACAGACTGGTTTGGGTTGGAAGGGTCCTTAAAGATCATCTCATTCCAACCCCCTGGGTAACTTTACTGGGAAACTGGGTAACTTTATGGAAAAGGAGCCACTTAAAATATTCCAGTGCAGAAAAACATTTTGCTGTTAATATTAGAATCACAGAATCACATTCCATGTTTTGGGGTGGAAAGGACTTTAAAGATCCTCCAGTTCCACCCCCTGCCATGGGCAGGGACACCTTCCACTATCCCAGGTTGCTCCAAGCCCTGTCCAACCTGGCCTGGAACACTTCCAGGGATGGGGCAGCCACAGCTTCTCTGGACAACCCGTGCCAGGGCCTCACCACCCTCACAGGGAAGAATTTCTTCCCAATATCCCACCTAACCCTGCCCTCCTTCAGCTTGAGGTCATTCCCCCTTGTCCTGTCCCAGAATTTTTGGTGATCATTGTATGAGTGAGTCAATGTTTTTAGCCCTCGTGACAGCATTGTTATATTTTTAAATATCAAACTAAAATATTAATTATCTGACATACAATATTCAGACATATTTGACATGCCTGTGCAAAACCTGGCAATTAGTGTGGGGATCTAAAATATTTGAATATATCAGCTTAGAATATTCTATTACATATTAAACTTTCATGCTTTTAATCTTGTTTCAGAACTGTTCCTTTAGATGTGTAAAGCAATTTGGTCACTCTTTGCAATCACTTGCTACCTGCCTTTAGTAATGCAGGGGTAATCTTTAAGAAAGGAATTCTAGTGTCTGCTCTATGTTAGAAAGCCAAAATAAGTGATTTAAGATAATTTATCAGTGCTCTAATATTCTAATTTTGATGAGTTTATTTACTATTTCTGTGAAGAAATTTGACTTTCACTTTTTAACTTGGCCTAGTCAGCCCTTGAATTCTGCACACTTGCAGGATGATGTTGTGTCTGGAATCTGGGATGGTTTTCCCTTGGGTGCACTCTGGGATCTTCTGAGCAAGAAGCAGCTTTTTTTCCTTAATCATTGCTTTTTACTATAACCACCCTTTTTAAAATGTCAAGGTGGGTTTTTTTTTTTAAATCTGAATTAAATTCTTCTCATTGCAGGACAAAGTAGTGACAGTGAAGACCTTCCTGTGCTGGACAGTTCCAGTAAATGTACTCCTGTAAAACACCTCAATGCAGCCAAACCACAGAAGATTTCTCGGTCTCCTGCCAGAGTGATTTCTCCTCACATCAAAGATGGGGAGAAGGATAAACACAGGGAGAAGCACCACCACCAGAATGCTTCACCCAGAGTGTACAAGTGGAGTTTCCAGCTCAGTAAGAATTCTTTAAATTACTTGAATTAGAAGGAATTTAGAAGAAAACTTGTTCTGAAAGAAAAAATGTGCAAATGTTGGGATTCTAAATTAGGTGTGGGCTTTTTATGGCATAGCCATGGAAGTGTGTTACCCCTCATGCTGTGGGGTAACATCCACTTAAGATTTGTTTAAAATGGCCTTAATAAAGCTATTTTTTCTTCCCACTTTTAGATGAACTGGACAATATGAGCAGCACTGAAAGGATCTCCTTCTTACAAGAAAAACTGCAGGAGATACGAAAATACTACATGTCCTTGAAGTCAGAAGTAGCAACCATAGACAGGAGAAGGAAAAGATTGAAAAAGAAAGACAGAGAAGGTAACTTTGAGATTTGCTTTGTGCTTTGCATGACAAATCAATGCAACTGGAGGTTAAATGATAATATTTTTCCAAAAAAAGTTATAGTCTGTTTGTATACATATTTAGAAAGAACATTTGTGACTTTTCAGAACTTGAACCCTACAGAAATATTTACTGACTCTTTTATAACTGCATGTTAGAAGATTGGACTTCCTAGTGCAAGCTTGGTCTGAGTTTTCAGTCAGGGTAATGAGTTATCTCTCAGTAGATGGGTGAGGTTAATCCAGTTTCTGTGAATGGAGCAGTGAAAGCAGTTGACAAAAAAATCCGTGTTCTGAGATTGTGCTGCTTCTTTTTAAACAACATAATGGCCAAGGGAACCATCATTGTGAGCTGTACTTTGATAATCTCCTGCTGATGGGTTGTTTTGTGTGTTTAGTGTCACACACAGGAGCATCCATGTCATCTGCCTCCTCAGACACTGGAATGAGTCCATCCTCCTCCTCTCCTCCCCAGAACGTGCTCGCTGTCGAATGCAGGTGATACACATTTCTCTGCCTTGCCAGCAACTTGCTGCCATGGACATAAATCCTGAAATTCAGCCACAGAAAGCACTCAACTGGTCTGACATTGCCAAGTATATCCTGTACACACTTCCACTGCTGGACTGTACCTGTTCTCCCCTCCCACCCTCTTCTTTTGTTTAATTTACTGTTCAGAGAACTTAAGCTCATTGGTAACTGAAGGTTTGTAGGCACAACGTGACATCCTTGTCATTGTGTTTGTTTTTTTTGTTTTGGTTTTTGTTTTTTTTTTTTTGTTTCTTGTTTGTTTGTTTTTTTTTTCCTTAACGCAGAGAAAGGGCACTTATCAAATTTGAAAAGTTATGTCCAATGAAGCATTCAGGTGTTCTAGGGTGATCTTAAAAAAGCAAGTGCACCAAGCAGACATCAGAGTATTAATTACCCGAAAGAACTGAGTAGCTGCTGCACTTTCACCGAGCTGTAGGTAACTCTTGGTGAGTAGTTCCTCTTCGTGGAAGCACTTGCTATACAGAACTGCCAAAGTATGTGTTCAGCAATGTGCCCAGTTCTAAAGGTGTAAATGGGACAAAATAAATTGTGAAAGGAAGTGTAGTTGACTGAAAACTACAGTTGTAATAAGTCTTCCACTTTTTATAGGATTTTTGAGCACACAATTATGCAAATATTTTAATGTTTATTAATGTTTACAGTGGAATTGTGAATAGGTTTTCAGTGGACTATCTTATCCCTTGACAAAAATATTTTGTCTTTTTTCTATGTAATTTCAGAGTTTTTATTTTGTTACAAAAAGACAAAAAATGAAATATATAACAACAATGAAGTTATTTAACAAGATTTCTAAAGCTGAAATTTTTGTGTAAAATAAGGTATCTTGCAACTTGTTAAATATATTTATTCAGACATTGGATGTTGTATTTTTATGTATTTTTTAAAATATTAATAAAATTGGAAAAAAAAAATTCTAGGTTAGTTCACTCTTTGGATAAAACATCCTTCTCAGTTCTGGCTCTTCAGGAGGAGTTATCCAGTAGCCATTCCTGTACTTCCAAAGGGTCTGTCTACGTGTCCTCCCCCACACAGATCTGTCAGTGGGCATCTGGCTTAAACTAAACCTGATTTGGAGACTTTGGCAGTCCTAGTACTTAAACCTGGTTTGGAGGAACCAAATTTCTTGGGTTGCCCTTAAGATCCTTTGTCACAAGTTCTTCTGTTTGCTGTACTGCCGAAAAAATTTCTATCTCCCAAAGTTGAGATGCAACAATAAAGTAAAAGCAACTGTGTGTGCTCTGTCTGTGGATTGTCCCACGGGCAGATGCAGCTTGTAAATAACTCTTCCAAAAACCATGTATTTAAGACAGTTTGCATATACATTATGTATAAAAGTGATTTTTTTAATCAATTTTTTTATTCATGTTTGTACATTGAAAGGGGGTCTGAGCCCCCTTTTTCTGTGTTTAATATGCTGTAGAGTAAAACCATAGATGCTCTAGACTGTATATCAGGATATTTGGTTCACACGGCAGAGGGTCAGAAGGAAACACTAGTGATGGCGTAGCATTACTAAAATTGATGTTTCTTGAAATTTCATTTTGCAGCATTTGTCAACTTGTGATTCCAATTCCTTCCATTTTCGCAGAAAATTAAAGAAAAAGTACTCTTGTAAATGCACTTTTTCTGTCTTTTCTTAAGCAAAGCAGAACTATTTCAATGTAAGATAAATATGGAGCTCACTAGACAGCGCTAATAAAGGCCATGTTTTAAACATAGGCTTTATATTCTATTTTTATTTAAGTGATTGTTCTTGTAAATGTCTGGGCTTAACCTAAATAGGAAAATTAATCTCCATAAATTACTGTAAAGACTTTTTCCTAAGAGCTAACTTTTACTGTTAATCTTACAATAGCTACAAATAAAAAGCTATACTCATTCAAAAGGAAGTAACATGGGTCACATGTTTAATATTTGCAGAAGGGAATTGAAAATCTGGTGAAATAACAGGATTAATTATATCTTGTGCAGATATCTAACCTGTCTACACACTGTGAGATCTCAAACAGGCACATACACATGCTCAGCACAGAGGATGGAGGAGCTGAGCCCGTCCCAGTGTGTGTTCCCAGCTGACTGCTGCTCCCTGTCTCTTAGGAGGGTTTAAAACACTGCATGGAAAACTGAAGGTATGATTCCATAAGACATGGAAACCATTCCAAGGGGTGATTGCTCCCTGACATAGAGAATTTGCTTCCTTACTGCTCTTCCCACCTGCTCACCTCTCACTGGTCTCATGGAAACCCCCACACCCCCAAAAACAACTCACATCATTATTCTGGCAGGACACGAAACCTGCAGGAAAAGGTGGACTGGCAAAAAGGTGGACTCCCACAGATTTTATCCTTCTGGGAAGGAGCATGTCATTTAACCAGTTTAGTCAGTAGATGTTTGCAGTAGTTTCCTGTGATGTTTAAAAAACCACAGGGAAGAGAAGATTAACTGGGTATCATTGGGTTATCCTGGATTAAAGGTGAAATCAAGAAGAAACCCTAATCAGATCTATGATTTATAACTTTACTATAATCCCTTTATTGATGCTTTGTTGACCAATTCCAAAGCATCTTCCATTGCCTTGGATGAAAGCTTGTGTTGTTGAAGACACAGAATTATGATTATACAGAATTGGGATTTTTTTAAAGAAGAGTTTAGGTATCGTGTTTGCAAGAGCAAGCAAAAATCAGGCATCCTCTTGGCAGTGTCAGTGCTGTTCTCCTGCCTCCTGATCTCCTACAGTTTTTCCTCAAAACGATACTTGTTTTATTTCAAGCTTGCTTAGGAGGTGAGAACAAAATTATGGTATCAAATACTGTTAAAATTGTTAAAAAGAACAGGGCTGTAAGAAAATTGGACTCTTCCCTCACCTCCTGCAACTGATACAAAGAACTGTCAGATTTCTGGCAGAGTTCTTACTTTCATATGAGCATATATCTGAAAGCTGGAAGAAACTTTGCATGCAAGGGTATAAGGTAAGAAAAGATTCATTTTCCTACTTGTTTTGGTTTTTACTTTCTTTTCATAAAGTGTGTCAGCTGCACGTTGTACTGCTGAGTTTCTGTTTTCCTCTAATGTGAAAGTTTAGCAACACCCAGTTAAATCTCTGCTTGGTTTTGGCTCCTCCATCAGATTTCGTGTGTCTGAGAAACTTTCTCTTGCTTAATCTGCCTGAACAGCTGAGGCAGGAGAAGCACAGATGTCAGAACAATAATAACAAGCCATTATTTCAACAGAGGTGAAGCAGATTTCCAGTAGTAATTATCAGTGAAAGGAAAGCATAACAAGGGCAAAGAATCTGTGTCTTCACGAAGTAAAATGTGTCTGACCTTCATGGGAGCAGAAAATCTTTTATTTGAAGGACAGCAGCAGGAAAGGTGATTAAATCACTTTTTGTGATAATAACACTTGAGTCTATAATTTTTTTTTAAAGGTGCAGTATCAGAATAGACAGAAATTTAAAAAATAGCTACATATTGTTTTATGTAGAGGGGGCCTTGTAATAAAGGCTGCCAGAATTACTCAGGAAGGCTTTGATGTAGATCTGGAAAGAGAATATGAATCAGGATTGTCAACTCTTGTGCCTCAGTCAGACCATCCACTGCTGAGAAATCCTCTCTCCAGACAGGTTTGTCAGCCAGGTGGAATTTCACATTAGAAAAAATGAGTGTTCTTATAACATGTTCTTCTTTTCCCCATTAAAAATATTCTTGGATGGCTGAGGCAGCCAAATGGATTTTCTGGGCAGCATCTACTGGAATTCTCTTACAGCAGTAAGTCTGAGAAGTGCTGTTGTCTTCTTTTTAAGAAAAGAGCAGGTTTGGTTTGATGGCTTGAAACAAATCTGACATGAGCTGAGAGCCAGATTTAGCAGCAGAGACAAAAGATGAATCTGTTAATAAAAGTTTATTGAGCTGTTCTGTGCCCTTGCCTTTACAGAAATTATGCACTAAAATTTCGGTTATTTTTACTTCTCTGTACTTGGGATTTTATTATTTGCAGGATAAAGGCCACCTCTGGAGATGTGAGGAACATCATAAAGCAGTGGAACCAAAGGGGATGTTGCCAGAGACTGACTCACTGTAATTCCAGGGTTTAGGAAAGACATTTTATAACTAGCTCTCACTGTTAAGCTATTGCTCTCAAATTTTGAGAAAACCTGTCATTCTCCCATATTACCTAATACCAAATAGGATGGGTTTTTTAAATGGTCTCTGTGAGAGTTTAAAATTATTCACCTTTATTAGTTACCACTAAGTATCTGGGATTTAATGGGGTTTTGGAAATCTGTGAGTCCCCCAAATTCCACAAGGATTTATTAGTCCCATCCATTGCTTTGGAGGAATATGGAAGTTCAGGTTTTTGTGTTCCAGTGTTACTGGTCTGAAGATGTGCTGGTTTTCAGTGCCTGGAGTGGTGGGTTTTGTGATCAGCCACAGCCCAGTGACAAACAGTGTGGTCATTGAAGGAAAACTGAAAAGATAAGAGGGTGAAAGCAGAACAGGGCTTTTCTGGTGTCTTTGTTTTGAATTATCTTTGCTGTTTATGTTGCTGTTCCTGCTCCTTCCCATTCCAGAGGAGCCCTGCTTTGTTTCAGAGCAGGACTGTGCTGGTTGGTGCTGCTGCAGCTCCCTGCTGTTCACCCCAGTGAAAACCCCTGTTGCTTCTCCTGTACCAATAGTTCACAAACATGAAAAAGCATCTTTGATGACACTTGGCCTTAACTCCCAGCACAGCCCCCTCAGTGCAGCAACCACAGCAGCTTTGCAGCCTCACTGTCTCTGTTTCAGTGTTTCCAGCAAAGATCTGCCCCAGAGCTCTGTTACACTGTGAAAACCTGCAGGTTTATCACTCCCGTGCTGAACTCTCCCCCGGAGCCTGTTGGTGAGGGACAGTGCTGTGTGTTTGGTGATGTCTGTCTTTGCTCCTCAGAGGAGCCCTGACCACGTTCCCATCCCAGGCAGTGTCTTCAGCTATTTCTAAACTCCTCCTCTAATCCCTCATCTGGGTACAGCTTGACCTAATTTGCCAAGCTCCTGCCAGCTATGCCAGTTTCATAAGGAGGGGTAAGATGTGGAATTTGTGTGGAACACTTTGTTATTTTGCACAAGAGTGTTTTTTTCTTTCTTTCTTTCTTAACGAGGCATTTGTTTATCTGTATGTGCAGCCCGAAACCTTCTCTCTTGATGCTGCTTTATTTCCTGAAAATGACTTCCCTTGTGCATGGGGAAAGTGCAAAGCTATTTAAAAAGGGGGAAAAAATAGAAGATGAAGAAAAAAAAAACGCCCTTGATTCCTTCTGCTCATGCTCTGCTTCCCACCTTGCAAAGGACCATCCCAGTGGCGTGGAGGGAAGGGCAGAAGCTCAGGAGCAGTGGCTGAGGTGGGCAGGAGAGCCCCTCTCTGACAGGGAAGTACTTTGGCAGTGGAACTAATAAGGAGCAATATTTTATGTTGGTTTGTGCAGGTATTTGAGTGTGTTTAACTCAAGACTGAGAGCAGCCCCACTTAATCCTGTGGGAATAATTATAGGAATGTTATTCACAGGCAGTGCAGGAGGGGGCTGATTTTTGTGGCTGAGGCTTGGCTGCTGCTGCTGCAGCTCTCGTTGTTTCCTGGTTTTTCTTTGGAGAACTCTGAACAGTTATCATGAGTGTGATTTCTCTTTGGTTCAGAGACACTTTGCAGCATCCCTGGGCAGGGTAACACATCTCTATGTCTTTGAACAATCATTTGGTGTTACACGTAGCCTGGAGCTGGTTTCACATAAAGCCTTTGTTGCTGGAATGTCCCAGCACACAGGGACATGTCCCCTGCAACGTCCTGCCTTCCCCAGGGATGTGTGGGCAAGCAGTGAAATGTGTTGTCTCCTCTTCTAAATCAACCCATGTTTTCTACTCTTTTCTCTGGAAAATCACAGGATGGTTTGGATTGGAAGGGACCTTTAAGGATGACATAGTTCCAACCCCCTGCCATGGGCAGGGACACCATCACTAGCCCAGGAATCAGACCTCAGGCAGGCTTTGTTCCCCTGGGGCTCAGTCTGTCCTTGTTTCCTCCCCAGTGGCCAAGCCCACCTCAGCCTCCTGGGCTGGGGAAGGGACAGAAGCCCCTTGGTGCCTGCCCAGCTTTCCTCCCCACATGGGCTGTTGGTCCTTGTCCTCCGTGTTCCTGATCCAAGGCCTTGGCTGGTCCTGGCTCCGGCACATCCCACCTGCCCGGTCCCCATCACCCACCTCTCTGCAATGTCCCATCGCTTTTCTGCCACGGCAGCATCCAAGGAGCACCCTGCTGAGCAGCAGCCTTTTGGGATGCCCCAGCACTCCCCGTTGCCTTTCCATAGGCCCAGGCAGCCCCTGTGTGCATTTTGGCAGGTCAGTGCAGGCTTTGAGCTTTGCTTGTGCCCCAGGAGTCTCCGTGTCTCGGAACACTGCAGGGTGATCCTGCCCCTGGTGCCCCAGGTGCCTTGTGGTGTGACCCAGCCACCTCCCCGTGCCTTTTGGCCACCCTGGTGTAGCCTGGACAGAAATATAACAACAGTTTAATTTGAAAAGGTAGTCAATAATGTATTTCCTGTGATCTAATTCCAGTTGTTGCTGTAAAAATGTTGTACATGTCCGTTCTCCCTGACTTATTGTGAAGAACCCACTGTTCCCATCACCATTGTGCTGGACAATCCACAGGGTGATCAGTGGATGGAGATCCCCACAAAGGGGCCAGAAGAGCCACCAGGTACCAAGGGAGGAGGGGATAGCACCGAGGTCCCACAGCTCTTCTCCTCAGGCCCTACCACCATCCCCAGGGAATCCAGGTATTCTGTGGGACACAGAGGCACTTTCTCCCAGGGATCCAAGCAGAAAAAAGAGCAGGAGAGGTGGCCAGCACCCCTTTCCTACTGATTAGGGGGGTTAGACCGTCCCTGGCTGCGAAGCCTTGAAACCCGTTTCCCTCAGCCACACCTGGGAGTTCCTGGCAGATCCCTGGGGCAGCAGCACACACAGGAATGCCCCGTGGGCTTGGGTGGAAGGAGAGGGAAAGAGGATCCAGTTCTATCTCCCAGCAAGGGCAGGATCTGTAAAACACAGAAATAGCCCCAACTGGATTTCTGCTTTAATTATTTGAAATTGAGATAAGCTCCCTGTTGTGTTACACAAACAACTGGTGATATGTCAGGTGCACTTCCTTGGATATGTACAGTGAGCCCACTTCCCCCTGCAGCCCTCTCACCCTCCCTTGGATTAGAGGGAAAGGAGTTACAGGATAAAAAACTGTAACCAACCACAGGCTGTTCAAGCACTGTGTAAGTGTAGACATTTATTTTAAGACCAATTTAGGCTCTTTTTGTATGTCTTTCAGTTACATCTGTTTCCGTGGGTGAAAAATCCTGGGAAAAGATGTGACCATCATTTTACAGCCTGAACTACTGAAGGTTGAATGTTGAATGCTCCCTGGGTGTTCACAGACGGAGCCCGACACCAAAACAATAAGGAGTATGGAGTTAAGGTAAAACACAACTTTTAAAACATTCTAAGATAAAGCAGAATTGTAACTTTGTAGAACTCTTTCCATGCTCTCTGCTGGAAACTCAGGGGGCAGGCTCAGGTTAAAGTGTCACAAGCTCTAATTGCTTTTACAGGTTTTAGAGTGTGGGCCACGCTCATTCAAGGAATTCGGGAGCTGAGCTTAATGGATTCCCAAGAGTTAACGAGATTCCTCAAATTCCACGTGCTGACTTCCTAACCCAGCTAAAAGAAATGCTGAAAAAAGAGCTGTCCTTGAGCTCCAGTTCTCAGAGCCAGGTATGTCCGAGAGCAGGGGATTTGCCTCCCCGCACTGAAGCACAGCCACGCTGGTGTTTCACCCCCACTCCCTCACAGGGGGCTGCAGCAGCTCCTTTTCCTGCCTCCCAACAGAGCTCAGCCCTTGCAGCCTCTCAGCAGGGGATGACATAAATTCGGGCTTTGCTTTTATCCTGGACAGAATCCAAGGAGCCTCTATTATAATCTTCCAGCTGATTGAGCCGATGGCTCTGGCGGCACTGCTGATGTCCGGGGCACTCTGGAACAAGGCTCTGGTTTGACCCTTCCTGCTGGAATGGTTCTGCTCCCTGTGGGCTGACAGGAATTGTGTGTTTCCAGCCTCTGGGTGCAGACACTCCTTTGGGAAGGAAGGATCCGTGTTCTGTCTCTGCTGCCGTGAACAGCTCCCAGTGAGTGTCTGTTTACCAGCTCAGTTTCATCCAGCCAGTTTTTGGCAGGCTGCCCTCCCGTTCCCTCCCATCCCACCTCCCCTCTGGCTCACTTTTTCCACAGCTTTCTCAGTATTCCTTCCTCAGCAACACTGTTTCTCACCCTTTGCTCCTCCTTCCTTCAGAATTGGTTCCATTCCCGCACCTCAGGAGTGCTGATTCACCTCCTCCCCACACAACCTCAGCTGAAGTGCTGCTGCCTTTCCCTCAGGATCCAGACACTAACCCATAATCCCATTTTTATTCTGATTTTGGCTGTACACTTCATTATGCCATGTAAACCTGAGGCTATTTCAGAAGAGCATCCCTGGAATTTTTCCAGGCCGGGTTGGATGGGGCTTGGAGCAACCTGGTCTAGTGGAAGGTGTCCCTGCCCACGGCAGGGGCTTGGAATGAGATGAGCTTTAAGGTCCCTTCCAACCCAAACCAGTCAGTGGAGAGGGATGGAGACTGTTCCAGATTAAGCAATCTCATGGAGGTTGGAATGTACCACTGGGAGAGAAAACATGGAGATCTTTTCCAATGACACATTTTGAGGTGGCCATCAGGATGTGCCAACTTGTCAAGGAAGCAAAGGGAAGTTAAACCTCAGCAAAGCAAGTTAACCTGTTAAGGAAGTTTTCCCTGTTGCTTCCTGCACCACATGGATGCTTTAGTTACATGGATGCACTTTGTTTCCAAGCTGAAATGTATTTGTATCATCTGTATTCAACCAGTCACTTGGATTTGAAAGATTACAACACTTTTGGAGTGAAACAGAGCTTGGACAAAACTAGTTGTGCAGACCTGAAAGTGAGTAATTTATGAACTGAGTCCCACAAAAGCCTGTGGACAGTTCCTGCCACTTCTGTTCCTTGTGTTGCCTCTCTACAAACAGAACCAGGCAGGTGACGTGGAACAGCTTTGGTTCAGTCTTCATCACCTGGAATCTCAGAACTGGTGCTCCTGATGTTCAGTTCCCTTTGTCCCTGTGTTTTGTGAGTTAGAACTGAAGCTCAGTGTCCTGTTCACCCCCCTTCCCCTGCACCAATGGCCTGAGGGAGGGATTGCAGCTATCAGGGTCCTTTCAAAGGACTGGGGTGTCTCCTAACCCAAACTTCCCTGGACTCATCCAGCAGCGGGAAAGCTGCCAGCAGGCTCAGTGCTTGGAGTGCCTCAGGCCAGGACTGGGTTTGGAGGACCCTGTGGGGTTACCTGAGGGAAACAAGGAGTGCACAGGCATTGCCTGGGGCACGAGTGATTCCCTGTGTCCCTGGGAATGACAGGGTGAAGCAGGAGGCAAAGATACCCTGGGGGAAAGCTGGCAGAGCAGCCCTGCCTGAGCCCACTCTGGGATCTGTCAGCACCTTGAAGCAGCACTAAAGGAACATGACTCTGTAGGAGCTGAGCAAAGAGCCCCCAGCAAACACAACTGCTCCCAGTGTCCCAAAAATGGATCTTTGGAAAGAACATACAAACCTGTGTCCAGCTCCCACTGATTTTATTTGAATTAAATAAAAAAGTGTATTTCCCATATTCCATTGATTCATCTCAACCAGTCCCAGCAAAAGGCAGTTTAACCCTCCCACCACCCTTGGAATTCAAACACACCAGTCTGTGGGCCCTGGGAAGGGTTGTATCCACATCACTGTGGAGTGAAAAGGACCTCGGAGGCAGACTCCATGGCCAGGCCACCCTGACTGACTTCCTGTTTAACCCTTCATGGATCCCACTGTCTGAGCAGTACCTGGAACTCTGTTCCAAGCTGCTGGACACACATCCCAACAGCAGGAATTCCCAACTGTGTTCTGGCACAGCTTGGTAAGTCTGAGCACAGGGCTCTCCTCTAACGAGGTTGGCTGAGCAGTCCTGCCTTCGCTGCCAGAGCCTCGTTCTGCTGGATGTGGTACTCCTGGAATCTCATGGAGATCCTCTGTGTCATCTTTAAATACTTCTGCAGGCAGTTGTCTGAGCAGGTCATCTGGAGGAAGAGGGAGACAGAAGGCTTTAAACAATACTTAAAACACTTCCCCAGCCAGGACCCAAAGTATCGTCACATACAGGGACAAACAGTGAGGTGAGCACATCTCATACTGTTAAACCTCAAGATGAGGGCAGTAGAAAATGGGAAGTTTAATTGTGAGGTTTAGTTTTTGAGGGATGCCTGAAACACCTTTTAGTATTCATTCTCATATGAAAGCCTCCATGGAAAACATTTAGGATCTAGGATATATTATAATTTCATCCTTGGGCTCCTCTCGTGAAATTAAACTCTGTATTTTGCAATAAATCATAAATCTATTAAATTAATATATTTTGTTTTAATTCTGTTTACAAACACATACTGTTTTATGGTCCATTCTCTGCAAGCTCAGCTTAACCTTTTTTTAACCTTGTTCCCACTTAGCTCTATTAATTTTCTGGTACCTGCTTGGTTACCCTTCAGCAAAACAACCAGAGCACATCAGTCTGCTGGACAGGGAAGGAAATACCAGGACTACTCCATCCATAGAATGTTTAAAATTTAAAGTGGGGTTTTTTTTCCTTTCTGTAAGTGTAGATAAAGAGTTGTGAGATTCTTTCTGACCACCAGTTCTACCAATTCTGTGCCAGGGTTCAAAACCTTGCTGTCACTGCAGGAGGACAGAAAGGAAAGCCAAACACTTTCCTTGATGACTCAGAAAACCAGAAAACTGCTTTGGTTCTGCTCAGTACAAAGAGGTGTGAAAAGCAGAAGGGATGAAAATGAACAAGACCAAACCCCACACAGCTACACCTTGGCCTGGCATCAGCTGCAGCAAAACCTGCTGAGCAGGAGTGAAGTCTCACAAGGAAAAAACACATTCTGGAACTACCCCAAGCTTGTGCTCCCAGAGGGAGTGGTATTTGTGACACCATGCCTGGGAAGTCTAGACTTGCAGCAGAGACTTGCTGCAGGGAAAG
The DNA here is from genome assembly GCF_001715985.3 of Manacus vitellinus. NCBI lineage: Eukaryota > Metazoa > Chordata > Aves > Passeriformes > Pipridae > Manacus > Manacus vitellinus. The sequence goes on along the minus strand of NW_021940750.1, from coordinate 38,996,556 downwards.
AGGTCAGGAGCTGTTTATTCAAGTACAGAATCCCAAAGGAGATGCCTGGAGGTATTAATCTCAAGTATTTAATAAAAAACTACGACTTTAAAGAGGAACATGGGAATTTCCAGACCAGATCAGAGCAGTGGTCCATCTAGACCAGTGTCCTGTTCCTAGCAGGAGCCAGAGACACGTGCTCTGCAAGAAATCCCAAAATGGCTAATTATGGACAAAACTTCCCACAAGAAAGTTTCTTCCTGGTTCCCCTGTTAACAGATGGCTCCTGTTCTACCAGACATGGACCCTCTGCAACTCACAGGAGCAAAAAAAGGCAGATCAGAATCACCAGGTGGTTTGGGCTGGAAGGGACCTTAAAGCTCACCTCATTCTAACCCCCTGCCATGGGCAGGGACACCTTCCACTAGACCAGGTTGCTCAGAGAACCTAAGAATATGTTTTGGACCTAAATAATGTTTAATTCAGAATAATTATGACCTGTAATAGAATTCCACTAAAGCAGATGCAGAGAAGATCAGGGAAAGAAGAAATCTGTCTTTGGAAGTAAGAGAGCTTTGTCCAGAGCAGCTGAACCCAAGCTGAAAGGAGACATGATTTCTGCCTGCACTGAGGAGTTGAACTCCGAGAAGGCAGAAAATGCTTAAAAACAAAGGTAGGTTTATAACTTCAGGGGTTTTTTTCCCTTCCAGTGGAGTCAAACAAAGGTTTTTAGACTTTTAACCAACAAAATTATTAACTCTGAAACAGCCTCTCAACAGGAGCAGAAGCAAAAACATGCAACTAATCTCACTGAGAGCTTAATGTTTTCTGCAGGTGACTGTGATGGAGCTCCCTGCAGTGCAGAGCAGTGGATTTAACAGCCAGAGCTGTGCAGGCCCGTGTTCCCAGGACACACTGCAATGCAGGAATGTGGGTAAGTAAACAACTATTTCAGCGGGATTGTTCAAAGATTGGGATGTGCTGGAGGCAGGCAACTTCCATGTCCACAGAGTCACCACCCATCAGAAGGTGGGACACAAGAACCTCCACTGACAGCTCAGGGAATGACACAACTGCAGTGAGCAGCCAGTACTCAACAGAGATGGGGCAGGTTCCCTGTGTGTGTAGTACCAACAACCTACTGCTGGAATGGGTTGGGTGGAAAGGGACCTTAAAGACCAGCTCGTTCCACCCCCTGCCATGGGCAGAGGCACCTTCCACTAGCCCAGCTTGCTCCAAGCCCTGGCCAACCTGGCCTTGGACACTTCTAGGGATGGGGCACTCCCTTGGAAGCAACGTGCCAGGCCCCCATTCTCCACTGCAGAACCTCCTGCCTGGGTTTTTAGCCACTGGAAAGATCAAAACTCTCCAAGTTGCTTCTGAAATTGGAATGTTAAACAGCAATTCTACGAAAGGGTCATTAGAAGCAATTACCTACCTCTTCTGGTTTCACATCTCTGCTGGTGAAATCCTTTATGCAATCCAGGAAGCAGTTTTCTGTAAGTTTATTGTATGTGCCAAGAAATTCCTTGAACTGTAAATAAAAACTGGACAATGAGTATTAAAAACAAATTCTGTGTTAATTTTTCTTACACACCCCTGCCTGGCCCAGCTGGTGACACTGACACCGAAGGATAAGTCACCACAAAAATTTACTATTGGTCAGAAGGTTTCAGCATGAAATGCTGCCCCTACTTGAATCAGATACTAAACTGTGCTTGTCAACAGTCAAATGTTTAAATCTTGGTTGCTACAGAACTAGTCTTAACCCAGAGGATAACTTAGATTTCCTCCCCATGCCCTACACCTGTCACTCAATGCGACAAAGTAGTAAAAGGTCTTCAAAGCCAACATCTTACAACATCTCACCTGCTTGATCTGGTCAGACTCCGATATTTGTCCAGCCATATTCCACCACCTATGGCTCAGTCACCTGTTCTGAAGATAAAAGACAAGTTTCACACAAAAAGCATAAATATGAACTGCAACATTTACATCAGAATGGAATTTTATACATCCTTGAAGTGCGTTTAAGTGGGACTTTGCTGGCAAACTTCCCAGCCATTCCCTCAAAGGGGAGTTACCTATTTGAAATGTATTCAGTGAAAAGAACATCCACGATAATTCCAGGTACAAAACCTTCCCAGATCCACCTGTTAATTGCTGTCCTTGAAACACTTTAAGGCATTTCAAACAGCTGAAGTAACTTATAAAATACCTTATTTATGTTTTTTAAGTGCTGTCAAACTCACAAAGTAAAACTAGGGCAGGAGCTGGGGGAGAAGCAAAGCCATAACATTTTCTGGCCTTAAGAGTTTCAGTGACTTTAGATGCCATCTGTGAAAAGTAAGGAAGAAAGGCAAATATAAACTGGCAGCCCCTGTGAATAAATGCAGCACAAGCCAGGCTGACTCAGAGCAGCAGGGCCTGGTTTCTGTGTAGCTGCACCAAGCACTTAAAACTACAGCAAATGTTCTGGTCCTTGACTAGAGTGAATGAAATGTGAGAAAACACAGAAGAGAATGGCCTTAAAGGAAAAGAAACAAAGAAACATGGATCCAAGAATTTAAGCAAGCATCCTCAAGGAAGACTCACAGTCCTAATCCAGCACACTAAACAAGTTAAGGCTTGAAAGCATCCCTGCACTTTTCCTGGAGGAATACTGAAACCTAGTCTTCCTTTTCCCTTAATTTCCATCTTATCTAAGGCCTATCACAGACGACAGTGCAAACTAATATCACATGTTGATGAGAAGAAGCTCCTTCAGTCTAATTCATATCGATTTGTGGAAGAAAAATGAGCACTGAAGTGTAATCATTTTGTGGAAAAAAACTTCACTTAGCCCTTTAGCAAAGGCTCCTCACAATTAATCTTCTGTTATGCTTTGCCAAATTTTGGGCAAGACATTCATGTTTTAGAAAGCTTTAACTATTCCAGTCTCTCAGCAGGGGGAAGGGAAGGGGTACACAAGCTGCCTGAACAAGAACAAAGAGACAGTAACAATTATTTCTACAACAGAAAGAAAACTAAGCAACTAAAAATAGCACCAGGGAGCTCTCACAAGGATGAACTCTCCCTACACCCCTTCCCAGCAGCACAGGGATTATGACATCTGCCTCTCAACATCACACAGGGAGCCAATTCAGGGACTGGAGGTCAAGTGCACCTATGATTCTTGGATTTAAGATGGACATCCCCACAACCAAGAATTCCTCATGGGCACACAGGTTGTTCTGAAGGAGAATCTACAGAATATGGTGGTTAAGAAGAAACAAGATGTTATTCAGGTTGTCACTGAATCACAGACTGCTTTGGGTTGGAAGGGATCTTAACAATTATCCAGTTCCAGCCCCCTGCCATGGGCAGGGACACCTTCCACAAGCCCAAGTTGCTCCAAGCCCCATCCAACCTGGCCTTGAATACTTCCATGAATGGAGCAGCTTCTCCGGGTAACCTGTGCCAGGGCCTCACCACCCTCACAGCCAAGAATTTCTTTCTACTATCCAATCCCTGCCCCCTGTCAGTGTGAAGTCATTCCCTCTTGTCCTGTCACTCCAGGCCCTTGTCCAAAGTCCCTCTCCAGTCTTCCTTCTCCATCATAAACCTCTAACTTGTTTTAGGACATGACCATTATGGGGGACAACAACTGGTGAAAAGGGATGGCAACTCCACTCTCATTTCTCAGCCTGTGAGAAAATAAGGACAGTGACAATTCTCTCAGGTCAGTGTAGGTAGATAATTAAAGAGACAGAAACCACAGGAAAGACTTTTGCCTCTGCCAAGCACAGGAAGCTCAAAGCTTCAACAGTCAGTGCCATTTTCTCACACTCAGTGTTGCTTCGTAATTTCTGTTTATAGCAAACCTGGTCTGTTTTTCTGGACTAGTTTGGCAAGATTCAAAACTGCAGATTGAAACTGCAGCTTCACAAAGCTCTGACACCTGAGAAAGACTCTGATTCACATCAGAACAAAGGCACCATCTGACTGTCAGTGTCTGCAGCCCTTGTTCTAGTGCAGGTGGTTCCACAGCCCAGCAGTGATATCCCACAGTTCTGCTGCACCTTTAGCTGTAAATCACAGGCCTGAACACCTAAAAATGTGCCACCTGGGCATTCTCAGGAATGTGCATATCTGGTTTGCTCTAATGTCTGGTAAATGTATCATTTCAAGCTTTCCTGCTGTTTCTCCCTTTCCTTTCCAACCTCTGAAAAAAAGCTTAAAAACCAGGGATGACAGAGCCCATTCCAGGGCTTGGCATCTCGACCAACCCCCCTCAGAGCTCCCTACAGAGCTGCTCACACCACTCCAGAGCGCTCAGCTTTAATCCTAGAGAGCCTGGATGACTTTACTCTGGGCTAAACGTGATTTGGAAATTCGGGACTGCACTTTTAAACAAGTGACACGGAAGGAAGCAGATCTCTGCATAAACCTCTGCTGCAAGGGCCACGTGGTCCAGGTGTGCTGGGTCACCGGGAGAGGAGCAAGCCCGAGAAATCTCCCTTCTGGAAAGGCCCTGGAGCCATTCCAGATATGTTCTGATGTTCTGAAGAGACATTAAGACAAGTCCCTTTGAGTAAAATAAACAGTTAAGGATAACCTGAGGTTTTGGTTTCTCTTACTTAGGCATTATGGGTTTTCCATCGTTTTTCCACAAATACAGCCTTTAGCCCATTCAAACCTGTTCTCTGTGCAAGATCCACCCCAGCTCCCAGCTCAGTTTTAGAATCTGGAAAATGCTTCCAATAGTTGCCTCTGCTGTGGCTGCCACTCCCATTGCCATGGAAACATAAACACAGTCCACTTCTTAAGGAAAAGCTGGTTTGTAACTAAAACCAGTGATTAGGTGAAGGATCCTGAGCACGGCAGGAGGAACAGGAGCCAGAACTACAGATGTCAGAACTCTTCTAAAACTTCTGATCTGTGGGAATGCAGCTTCCCCAGCTGTGCCTCCAAACCTCTGAGTGATCTTAACTCCTAAGTGCTAATAATTGGAACACAACTTTTAACTGTGATTACTGTACTGCTGGGTGACCAAAAAGCCTCCCTCCATCACCAGCCTGGAGTTATTACAGGTGAAGTGCTTGGAGGAAGTTTCTTTTCCCACCCAAGTAACCACCATTCCTGTCCATGACCTAATCTGGAGTCAGGAGAATCCTGTCCCATGGAAGCCAAACAAGCCCTGTGTTTGGGGTGGATTTTTTCCACCTTTTTGTGAGGAGCTGCATTTTCCTGGGGATAGAGGTGGTGGAGAGACACCATAAATCCATCATGCTTGTTATCCTGATTAACATCTGAATTACATGTAGGTAAACACCTACTTTATCAAGATAAAGATAAATATCTTTTTAAGGCTTTGCTTCCAGTTGTGCACAGTGAACACCACATGAGTGTTTCTGAAAAGGACAAGGAAGAACAAAAACATCAAGTCAAAGAAATGTGTCAAAATGAAGAGGAATAAAAACATTGAGTCAAAGACTTGTGTCAAGATAAAGAATAAAAATATGGATGCAACGAACTATATCAAGATAAAGCCCCCACAGCCTATAAAGTTCTCTTTATTGATGGGGATCATCAGGCTAAAACCTGATTGATATTAGATTTTAAAAAACTCAAACTAATTGATTTTAAGAGGCTAAGGGCCCTTAAAGAAGTGAGAATCACATGGTGAGGTGAGAAAGGGGCAGTCAGAAGGAGGGTGGATAAGCAGCTGTACCTGGTGCACAGGTTATTCTAACCCACAGTCTCTTGGATTTGGGCTGGACCTTGAAGGAAAAGAGATGAATTGTAGAAATCTGACACCAAAGGTGAGTTACCACAGTCAGTGCTAAAACAGAGCCCCGAGAGCCTCTCTGAACACACGGAACACGTGCGAGGGCCTGTCCTGGGAGGAAACACACTCTCCCATAAGTGTCTCCTATTTAAGTTAGATCAGACCTGGCTGACGCTTCTGACCCTACAAAATCAGAAGCTGGAGATAAAAAAACTTCGCATCGATTATTTTTTTTTTTTCCTTTCACTCCATCCTCCAGCTCCCCCTTCCAAGGGCACCTTGGGTTCCCCCTGCTCAGCCAAACCCCGGCACAACCCCGGGCACCGAGCGCCCTTCTCCCCGCCGGGAAAACCCCCGGGCAGGGACGGCCTTTCCCTTTCCGGCCCCTCAGGGAGCGCTCCCGGCCTCTCACCAGCGCTCCGCGGCCCTCGGGAACACACCCGGGCCCTCGGGAGCCCTCCCGGGCCCTCAGGAAACCTCCCGGTCCCTCAAGGGCGCTCCTGTCCCTCAGGAACCCTTCCGGGCCTTCAGGAGCCCTCCCGGTCCCTCAGGAACACTCTCGGACCCTCACGGGCACTCTCTGTCCCTCAGAAGCCTTCCCCCGTCCCTGAGGAACATTCTCGCTCCCTCACGGGCTCTCCTGGGCCTTCAGGAGTCCTCCCGAGCTCTCCCCATCCCTCAGGGGCTCTCCTGGTCCCTCGGGAATGCTCCCGGCCCTTCAGGAGACCTCCCGGCCGCACAGGAACACTCTGGGTCCCTTGCGGGCTCTCCCGGCACCTCCGGAGCACTCCCGGCCCCTCGAGGGCGCTCCCTGTCCCTCAGGAGCCCTTCTGGACCCTCAGAAACACTCACAGGCCCTCACGGGCGCTCCCGGGCCCTCAGGAACTCTCCCGGTCCCTCAGGACACCTCCCTGTCCCAGAGGAACACTCCCTGTCCCTCCCGGGTTCTCCCGGTCCCTCAGGCACGCTCCCGTCCCGTCCCGTCCCGTCCCCCCCGCGCACTCACCGGCCCCACGCGCGCCGCGGCCCCGCAGATTGGCCGGGGGCGGGGAGGGGCGCACGGCGAAGGGCCGCGGCCCCGCGCGGCCCCGCAAGATTCGCCACAAGAAGTGACGAATCGGCCGATTCCCCGCTCCCCTTCCTCCGCCGGGCGCGGCGTTTCCGCCGGACGCTCTTTAGGGGGGGATCGGACCGGGTGGCCATGGCAGCGCGCGCCGCCGGCGGGAGCGGCTGAGGCAGAGCGGCGGGAGCGGGGCGGAGCGGGCTGGAGCGGGCTGGAACGGGGCTCTCTGCCCGCCAGGCACGGCGGCCGCGCCCCGCGACCTGCGAGGGAGCCGCGCCCGGAGCCCTCAGGCCGCCACTGTGTGAGATTCCCCCCCGCCACCACCCGCCCACCCGCCCACTTCCATGGAAGCGCAGAGCGCTCCAGTCTCCAGCGGGATTCCCTGGTCAGCCTCACGGCGGGCGATGTGCTGATCCGCTCCACGGGGCCCCGGGGAGAAGCCCGCCCGGGAGGGCGGTGCGGCTGGCGCTGCAGAAGCTCCGTGAGGGCCCTGTCCGTGCCCGGCCCCCGGGCGGGGTTCGGCCGCACACGGAGCCCCCCCCGGGCAGGGCAGGGACCCCCCGCAGCCCCCGCAGCGCCGCTCCAGGTGCGTCACTTGCCATCACCTACCATCATTTACCTCCATTTACCATAACATACTGATGCCTTAAGCCCCTAATGCTTTTTTATTTTTCTAATATTGGCAAGGCTTATAAGTTTTATAAGTAGATTTTAAAAGCAGCAACCCTCCCTCCTTTGTCCCTTGTCCCTTATCCCTTTCCCTCTAGCACCCTTGTTTACACATTCCTTAACCCTCTTACCCCATTCTATGCTCCCTATATCACCCCTACTCTCGAATACAGCAGAAATGTTTAGTCTTTTGTCAAGGCAAGGCCTAGATTTTTGGCACAACAGCATATCAGGGCCAAGAATTAGGTAATTATGTACCCTTTGTGCTCTGATGATGGTGAAGATGGGATGAACAGGGGGTCCCAAAAAGCCCCCCGACTCATTTTCAGGGGGTGGCCCCGGGGCAGACCGGAGTAAAGGCCACAGGGTGGACACATTTGGGATTGGATGGATGGTATTATAAAATGTAACCTCTGCAGCACAGGGGCACACGTCTTGTAACATCTTAGCCTTGGCAAAATAAACCCTTTCTTATCTCACCCCTGATTAACTGCTCTGGAGATTTTTTCAGCACCATAAATCCCACGGCAACAATACAGTCAGGGGCAGCTCAGGCTGGTGCTGGAACCCCTGAGAAGTGTTTGCAGCCATATAGGACTTACATGATTAAGGCATCTTTGTATTCTCCTCCTGGAAATGTCGGCACTCCTTGTTTTCCCAGACTTTTTTGCACGTAGAAGCCGAGTTGTGCAGGGTGGTAAAACACTGGCACAGGTTGTCCAGAGAAGTTCTGGATGGCCTATCCCTGTGAGTGTTCAAGGCCAGGTTGGAGCAACCTGGTCTACTGAAAGGTGTCCCTGTCCATGGGGGCAGGGATGTTTATTCCCTGTTAAACATCCCTGTTTATTCCCAGTTTAAAGGATGTTTAATGATCTGTTTTTCAGAGACTTTTTCACGTGCTGTAAAGCAAGTCTCTCATCCAGGCTCTCAGAACTCATCGATGTTTATAAACTCCAGCTCCAAGTCCACCCTTGCTTCTGTTTTGAAAGTCGTGATGTTTAGGGATTCAAAGAGAAGGGGGATGTGGAGATTTGGGTCAGCCAAGCTGCAGTGAAAATGCACAACAGGTGATTATGACCGCAGTAAAACTGCTTTTGTTTTTAGGAGTCCTCAGCACTACAGGATATCCAGAACTTCTGCTTCCAGTGGAAGATGCAGAGCCCGTGGTTTTATCCCAAATGGTAAGAAAAGTTGCTGTTGCTTCCTGCAATCCTGAACTAAGAGAACAAAACAGCATTTTCCTCAAAAAGCTGCAGCTCCTCTGAAAACATCACAAATGTTTGGCTCAGGCTTTGCACAACAACTTTGCAGTTGCTTTTTCCTGCCAACGTGATATTAATGCTGAGGTGTCTGGAGGGGCTTTATTTGCTGTACTGCCTGTTGCATAATTAATACCAAGGCTTGTTTTTAAATTCTGGTGTAATTCTTCCTTTGAAAAGGTGGGCACACATGACACAATATTTGTTAAAACCATGATTTTTTTTTCATGGACATTAGTTTATGTGGAATTCTTTAATACTTACTTAATTCTCTGTGTGGGGGCAATCCTGAATTGTTTGAGATTAGCCCTTTGGCTAAACTTACACAAGTATAGTTTCACTCCTACTTCTTTGGCCATAAATGAGGAGAATACACTTAATCAGCACTTAAAATATATAGCTTTATACTGAATTGTGCTTCTAAGGTTTTAGTCCCTAAAATACCATGTGAGTTCTTGACTACCAAGTCCAGATGATTCTCTGGTGGAGATTGTAACAGGTTTTGTGCCAAGACCTTGTATTAGTGTGTGGGTATGATTCCACTTGTGTAATAATTTGTACAATTCCATCTACTTCTGAAATTTTGGCCACTGAAAGCAAAGGCTGTGATGTTGCCTTTTCTGCTCTTCTTCTGAAGGATTTTCCTAGAGAAGCTGCAGTGCAGGAAGATCCTTCACTGCTACTGGAAGACAGCAGAGAACCTGAAGGTAAGACATCAATCTACTGATATAGCCCCTTTTTTGTGAGTAAACTGATCAATTAGAGGAAAAAGGAGCTTTAATTTTATCTTAGGTATTTATTTTTCTTCATTATGGAAGCTCTCGAGGGAAAATATTAAAATTTTTCTTTGATAAAAAGATGATCATTGTACTTTACAGTCTTAAATTTTGCAAAATTTGCCTCATTCTTGCTGGCATTGCAGTAGCTCTTGTGATTAACTGAGTGGGACTTCTACAAGTTCACCAGAATGTTGAGATTCTTTTTGCTGATCAAACTGTTCATGTCTCTGAATAGAGGGGAAGGGCTTGCTTGGATGCATTTTCCTGTTGTGAATAATTGTACTACAAAGGCATATTTTTCTACAGGCAGCCTATACCCTAAAAGTATATTTTTAATAGTTAAGAACCTTAAGAAATCACAGTGTCAATGTCTTTAACTTCTGAATCTGCCAGCTCCAATCAGATTTATGGAAGGGAAGACTTTTTGAAGAAAATACACTTTTGCAGGTTCCTTGGATATCTGTGGCTGTGTAGAGGAAAGAAACACAAATCAATACCCTGTTTAAGGCCAGAAATCAATACTTTAGTTTCCTCTTTTACTCTCACAGGCAGCAGCTTATCAGCACTTGGGTACAAGCTGTGTGGCAGCAGCAGCAGAGAAGCTCCAAACCTGCCACATCTGGGGTTGTTTCCTCTGCTGAGGGAGAGCCTGCAGTCCTTTTAGCATGATTTGCAGCTATTGAGAAAATTTGTTGTAGTTTATGATGACTGCAGGGAAATACATCACAGTCCTTTTTTTTTTATTTTAATTAATTTTTTTCAAGTTAGAATTTGCAGCATTTTATGGACTGAGTTGTCTGAGCTCAAGTTACCCTTTAGACTTTACTTCCAATTGTTAGATTTCATTGGTACCAACATTCAGTATTATATAAAGTTGTGTTAAATGAAGCCTTCCCTTACTCTCATCATTACTTAAGTCTGTTAACTCAGTGAAGGGAAACAATTGGTTACTGCAGCAGATGATGTGGTTTGTGTAGGCAGCAGATTCTTCACAGCAAAACTATATGTATTGAAATTATACTTTGTTTCTACCTGTAAAATAGACATTTTGTGTCAGTTAGCTCCACAAAGTTTGTTTATATCCTTCCCCACAGATGATGTTTTTATTTCTCAATATGCTCCTGGGCAGAAGGAGTCTCTGAGAGCAGTGTTAAAGCAAAAGTAAGTATGTGCTGTTGGTAGTGACTCAGTGACTCAGTGTCCTGTTTCTTTACAGATATCCAATTATACCCCTTCAGTTTTTGCCAAAATGTTTAGCTGGCAAGGAAAAAAGTCTTATTTACTGTTCTCTGTTACTATTCTTTTTGTGTCTGTGAAGGTGTTTTCAGTTTATTTTATCATTCACTGGAGTATCATTCACTGTTTATTTTGTGTATTTTTGAGAATACCTTTAGACTACTGGAATTAATGATTTTGTGACAGAAGACTCAGGCGAGATAATTCACCTTGTGCCAAAAACCATGTTACATTTTTAAAGACAGATAAGGACACGTGCTGTTTATCTGTAGGCTGGAAATTCTGAGGATCAAAAATTGAGTTGGACTTGGCTACTGGAATCACAAAATCACAGAACAGTTTGGGTTGGAAGGGACCTTAAAGACCATCTTGTTCCAACTCCCTTCCAACACTTCCCACTAGACCAGGTTGCTCCAGGCCCCATCCAGGCTGGAACATTGAACTTCACAGAACACAAACTGCAAACACATTCTTTGTTGTGGTTACAGGAAAATGCCTTTTATATTAGGGACTGTAACATAAACCTGAGACACTTCTCGTGTCATCCTGAAAGATGAGAGTGAATTTGTTTCATGTGTGCTGAAAGCTTCAAGGAGAAAAGCTTATACAGTGATGTCAGTGCTACGTGTGGGAAATCATTTGCTTGGAGGGGGTATGGAGAAAACAATGCTATTGACAGGCACTTGTTTTTATAGAGCTCAGAATACTCCTGTTCTTAAGGAGGTGAAGGTACAGCTCCTGGGAAATGCCTCCACAGAAAGAAGGGAAGGTGTTGGACACGAGCCCGGGTCAGCACCCAGGGAAGTGGATTCTGCAACAACCATTGCAGCAGCCACTGCTGCTGCCATTGCCAGCACAGCCCCACTCCTCAAGGTGAGTAAGTGGCTTGTGGGAGTGTTAGGTCTTTGTCCACTAAAAATAGCAGATGTTCCAAACAAGCCTCAGATTGTTTGTAGTAGCTCCCCAGAGCCTGAATGTGTCTGCTCCCTGTTTTCTGTGTGCCTGTAATCTCACACTCACTGACCAGCACACCAGAGGGAACTCTTTTGGATTTGGCTGAATGGGCAAAAGACAGAGACCATTTGATTTACCTTTTAAAAATTCGTGATATTGCTGAGCCACCAAACACTAGGGCTAACAAGGATTTTAATTGTGTCTTTTGGGAAGCAAATCCAGGATTCTGGATTGCACCACTTCTCCAGTAAAGTGTGTTTTTCACTCCTTCTTCTTTTTTTTTTTTTTTCTGTCCTCTCTTGCAGGTCCAAAACGATTTGGAAGCCAAAGTGAACTCAGTTTCAGCATTACTTAATAAACTGCAGGAGACAGACAGACACCTGCAGCGTGTGGCTGAACAGCAAACCCACATGAGGGCTCAAAAGGAGAAGCCCCACTGTCACCACCGAGTCAGTGAGCTGGAAAAACAAATGAATGCTTTCATGGTGCAGCGGATTCAGCATCTGGAAAAGCTACAGGAGCAGCAAATGAATATTCAGGTATCTTAAGTCACAATACAGAAGCTTTAGCTTAATCATTTCTTCTGTATTTCAGTGTTAATACTCTAATAATTTGGATTATGTCTTAGTATTAGAAAGAAAGAAAGATCCAGTGGCCAGCTCAGGAGTTTAGAGCTTTTGGGAAAAGTTTCATTTCTTGTTCTGTCCCAGATATCTCCTTCCCCCTCCTCCCTAATCTTTCTGTCTGTGGAAAGTAAATGCAAAAACTGTGAAATGTTCTCATTCCCTCTGAGAGATTGTTTAGATCTTTGTTAATTGAGGAAACTTCTATTTAATAAGTAGCCAAATTAAAAAACTAAGTTATATTTAAAAGCCCCGTGTGCTTTTTGAAGGGTAGAATAATGTCCAAGCCTGCCTGCATTCTGAGGTTGTTGTAAATGATTTTTCTCCCTAACAGAATGTCAAAATCCACTTAACATGATTTCATGGCAAGTATTTATTCATGCTTAGGTTTTTCCTTGGGGAAATGAAAGCCTGTCTCAGGAATACTCTGTAATTTTGTCTCTTAGTCTCATCTCCTCAGCTCTGCAGTGAACACCCGTGGGTTCCAGCAGAGTCCTGTGCCCTCCTCCACTCTCCTGACAAAGCAACCTGAGCAGCCAGAGCAGAGATCACTCACTAACCAAGTGCCTTTGTCTCAGAGGGCTTTGTTTCCTACCAGTGATGCTCCTGTCCAAGGTGAAGACAAACTCTTAGTTCCTTATTTTCAGTCTTAGTTTTGCATTAATTTTGTTTCCATTAATATTGGATTGTACAACACATCAATAATGAGTAGTAAACATTCCTTCAGTATAATTGGTTTTATTGCCTAATGTACTATGTAACAGACCACATATTCTGAAGATATTCCAGTCTCTTCCAGTTCAAATTAAACTGAGAGTTTTGGTTTACTAAGTGCTTCTGCACCAGGAGAGACCTGGACTTAACTTAAAATAATCTTACTGAGAAATAATCTGTGTGGAAGCCTGTAATGAACTAGTTCATATTACAATTAGGTTTGGGGCTTTCTGCTCCCTTAGTAATAGCATTCAGAGATACAAAATGTTCTTCCTGTTTACTTTTTTAACTAGTTCTGTGATGTTTTGCATTTTTATGAGAAATTCATAAAGCTGGCATGGCTTTTTTTTTTCCTTAGGTTTTTTTTTTCTGGATTCTCCAAGGGCATGGAGGGAGAGGACAAGGGGAAATGTCTTCAAACTGACAGAGGGCAGGGTTAGATGGGATGTTGGGAAGAAATTCTTGGCTGTGAGGGTGGTGAGGCCCTGGCACAGGTTTTCCAGAGAAACTGTGGCTGCCCCATCCCTGGAAGTGTCCAAGACTATGTTGGACAGGGCTTGGAGCAACCTGGGATAGTGGAAGGTGTCCCTACCTGTGGCAGGTGGATTGGAAAGGACATTAAAGATCATCTCCTTCCAACCCAAACCATTCTGGGATTCTCTGATACCTTTTCCTATGAAGAAAATTGTTAACATTTAAATCACTACTTTTGCTTGTGTTCCCTGAAGCATTTTCAAGCCATTTTCCAAGCAGTGGGATTCCCACCCAAACATCTCCTCTGAAGACACCAGTTCCTCGCAGGTGTGCCCCAGAGCCTGTATCAAAAAGTGGGAGAATCTCACAGAAAGAAAACTCTGTGATGGAAAAGGAAAATATTCCCAAAGCTACAAGTGAAGGTATTATAAGACACTCCTGTCCTCCACTGGCCTGAATAGGATGGCCTGGGGGGTACTTTGTGTGGTCCTCACCTGTTCTGAGCTGTTGTTTTGGTGACACTTGGATACAAATATGGAGAATATTTGGAATATACATTTGGAGAGGGTTAGTTTTGTGAACAAGTCACTCGTAACTAATTAAAGACTTGTTGGCAGTGCTGATCTAACCTACAGCATCTTAACCTGATTGCTCACTGAAATGTTTTCTCACATGGAAGATGAAGTGCCCATTCGTTATCAGGTTCAAAGAAGATTAGACAGAATGATATAGAACTTGGGAGCTACTCAGTAACTGTGTCATTATCACTGGTTGAATTGAAATCTTTTGGATTTTTTTCCTGGATCCACAGGCTCTCTGTGTTATTGTAGTGAAAACAGGTGTAAAGCAAATGTGTAGTAATTTTCTTTCACTGCTTTCGATCAGGTTAGTGGCATGAGACTCAGGGTTGAACATTTAATAAAAAAAAAATAAAACATCTTCTTATAGTTAGTTGTGTTTAGCATTGTTTGAGGATCTAAGATGGAGGAAGAACATTTAAAGGATCCAGCCATTGTGCTCTAACAAAGTACCTGTGTATGTCTTTATCAGATCCTTCTCAGGTGCTTCTTCTGTCTCTGTTACAAAGCTGTCATGTGTTTCTGTTGTTCAGTGGGTCCAGGAATAAATGAAATGAGGCAAAGGAAGAAACATTCTGTCCATAATGGCACAGATTTGTTCTCTGTGACTCAGTCCACTGCCACCCCAGTTTCATTCATCTGTACTCTAGTTTTGCTAATTTAAAGCAGTCTTAGGAACACAGTGTGAGTGCTTTTATGTGACTTGCCTTATCTGAAATAGATCTGTATTTTTAAATTTTAAAAATATTTTTGCTATCCTTGGAGAGTATTAGATAGTGGTGAAAATGTCTGGAAAGGAAAATAAAGTATTAAATATATTGAAAAAAAGGGAACTTTCTTTTTTTCTGCCTTAGGTGAAAGGAAAATTCTGGAGCATATTCCAAGTTCTCAAGAAATGCCACTGAGGCAAAATGAGTATTCCAAGAAAACAGCATTAAACAGCAATGAAATGAGCTGGCATTCTGAGAGGGACAGGTAAATAAACATAGCAATCCAAAACTGAGGAAGAGTTTTTGTTTTTTTAGTGTGAGAGGTGGATTAGATGTTGGTGGTGTAATAGAGTCACTGGTGTGGGCCTTGAGCTTGACAAAGCTGTGCTTGAAGTAGAACATTGGAGTATTTCTGTGCTACTTTTGCATTGCTTTTGATAGGACCTGAGGGAACAGCACGAGGCTGAGTCAGGGGAGGTTTAGGATGGATCTCAGGAAAAGGTTCTTCCCCCACTTGATTGGACACTGGAACAGCTCCCCAGGGAACTGGTCACAGCACCAAGGCTGACAGAGCTCAAGAAGTGTTTTGACAATGCTCTCAGGCACATGGTGTGACTTTTGGGGTTTTTCTGTGCAGGGCCAGGAGCTGGACTTTGATGATCCTTGAGGGTCCCTTCCAACTCAGGATATCCCATAATTCTGTGATTTCTATAGCTGAGGGCTTGTTGCTAAGATAGTTCATAACATCTTTCTCAGGGGTCAGTGGGTGGCACTTGGAGTGTTTTTCTGTCTCTGAGTATGTGTTTTTTTTATTATAGCAGCCTGGAGAGTTGTGTCAGGCAACCAGATGTGCAGGCACAGCTGGGCAGGCTCTGTGTCCAAGTGCCATTGTCAGTGAGACTCTGAACTGCCTGCTTGTGGGATCTGCATCAAAACACTTTGGTGGGGAGGAGCAGCAGCCACCTAAGAATTCCTAAGCTTTAGAGTGGGTGAAAAAATGTTCTGAGCCATCCAGTCTGAAACATATTTTCCCCAGGCAATAATGTAATGTCATAATTTCACTAATACAGTGAGAAACTGCTACATATATACTCTCTGATCTATGGTAGTGTGGACAAAAATGTTATTTGCTTCAAATGGAGAGGTATCCAAAGTTTAAATATTGCTCAGTGAAATGTAGTTTCACTGTTGAAAATACAAGGTGTTAAGTGATAAGCAGAGAAAACCCAGTAATCTCTCTGTAAGTTCAGATGCAAAAGCAAATTCCACTTTATCTGAAGGTTTGGTATTCTTGCACTCTAAATTCATGCTTGGTTTCACAGTTGGCCACTTTCTTGGGCCACATGAGGAGCCATGAGAGTTTTAATCAGGGATGCTTCTCCCATCAGGCACAATGCTTTGCACACAGAGCCAGTCCCTGCTTTTGAAAGCTACAGTTCAATTGAGAAGACAGTGAAAAAAGCAGATGATTTACTTCAAGATCTTGGCCAGTTGAGAAGAGAAATGCACAACATGCTCCAGGTAAAATCCATGTTAGAATGACCAGGAGTTTCAATAAGGGGAATAAAAAATGTGGAGAAAAGCTTAGCAGTCTGGTGTCAGTAAAAGTGTTGCTTTTGCTTCTACCCCTGTAAAAAGACCAACATTTGTTTAAAATTAATTGAAATATTGGAGCCTTTGTGTGTGGGAAAGGAATTTGAGCCTGAATGATGGACTGGACTGTAGAGGCTCTTCCTGCCATTGCCCCAGACTTAAAACAGGCGAGAAAGAAAAAAAAAGGGAGTTATTTACATGTGTATTTTAAGGTTTCAGATGTTTCTGCTTGCTCTCTTCCTGTAATACTAGAGGTGATGTAACATTCCCATTTGGGAAAGAACAGTGATCTGCAGTCAGCTTTAAGGGATCACTTAAGCACTTCTTTCCTCATTTTGCCACTTCACTTTGTAAGGAGTGCTGTTTCCAAGGAATTGCCTTGTGTCTTATGCCAATTATTTTGTACCTTTGGAGGTACAAAACCTGGTTCTGTGCTGGCAACTTGGGTTTTTTTGATGATTGAGGCTTTTACCTGTTTGTTAACCTGGTTCCACGTGGAAAAAAGGTGTGCTGGGGTCCTCTCTTCTTGTAAATATACACAGTGGGAGGGAAGAAAGACTTGTAAATTCAGGTCTCTGAATTAGCTTGGAACGTGATAGCTCTGATTCTGTTGGTTTCAGCTTTCCTATTTCCCTAAAAATATTTTGTAGTACATGCCAGTTGTCTGTTGCTGGATCTTTAGAAAATGTAGCTTCACTCATCAGATCTTACAGCATAGATGATGCATTTTTATATAGATTTTGTAGCATTTAGTGGGTTGTATGTTTAACTGTTCTTATAAGTAACAGAGCAGGTGCCATGTGCCCCATTTATGTTGCAAATATTTGCTCTCCACTATTGCTAAAAACTTGAACAAGTAACATACCTTTTATAGGCAACATAAAGGGATGAGATGGGAGAAGGAGTGGCAGGGGAGGAAGACAAAGGTGACATAAATGGTTTGAAACCTCTTTTCTCTCATGAAAAAGGTCAATGGGAAGACAGAAGTGACTTCAGCAGGTAGAAAGTTGGGTCAATTAGGGACTTAACTGTTGACTTCTCATCACTGAGAGCTTTGTGGAGTGAGATAATAAATGCTTGGGTAAGTGAGCCTTTGCTTTGCCATAAAGCAAAGGGCTGAATGAGCTGAGGACAGAAGGTGGTGCTCCAACCCAGCAGGAGTGAGCTGTGCCATTCAGGGCTTCCCAGCCCTGATCAAATACCTGCTGGGGATTTGACCCTGACAGATCTGTCTTTAGATTAAAGTTTCAACAGCTCTTCTTCTGTCTTTTTAGGAAGCAAACTCATGGAAATCTGACATGAATGATCTTATTAAGGTAGACCTTGATTTTTTTTTTAATTATTTTTTTTAAATACTGTGATACTGATGCAGTTTTGAATGTGTTTGCAATGAAATGACACTGCATAACTATGTATGTTTATTAAAAGGTTGCTGTTATGTATAGATTACATTATCCAAAGTAAGATTTAACTTGTTCTTAGACTTGTCTAAATCAGATCTTATTGAAAGTACCTTGGGGGGAATAATACAAATGTCAGGCAAAAAGCTGCTGTCTCAAGTGGACAGAGTGTGGACTGATAATTATCATTTCATGATCTGGACCTACCTGGCAACTTCACATCATTTTACAATTGAACATGGATCTGTAATTCTTACATTTTCTCACAGATTTTAGCTCTTACTGAGCTACTGTTTGTCAAAAAGTTTCTTTTAAAAAGGAAGACCTATGTAAAATTGATAAATAATTCAGTATATTTCTCACCAGGAAAAACCAGGACTATGGGATCAGTGTGTTGGTTTCTGTTTTGTTGTGTCCATTGTGACAAAACACCTGTTAGAACAGAAACTTGTGTTTAATTCTGATTTGATAAAAACCAAAACTGAGTTGTGATCTGTGAGGTCTTTTTTTTCTGTTCATTCAGTTGATGTTTTCAGAGTCTACTCAAGTTTGGGTATTTTGGTTTTGATTTTTTTTTTAATGTACATTTATCTCTTTTTTATTTTTTTTTTGGTTGTTAAATGAAGTTCTCAGGGGCCTCTGGGTTTCATCAGGAGTGTGAGAATGACTGTGAGAACTTGTTTCCTGTGTTTGTGTCCCTTCCTTTTGTATTTAGCAGCTAATTTATGCTCGATTTTTATCTCTGTGAAAGGGTTCTGCAAAGGAAAAGGCTTCATTGTTCCTTCTGAAAAGTGAAGATCAGTGAAAGTGGGAGAGGATCAAGGGCTGTTGAGGGGTTTATCTTGTTGTTAAACCTTAGAGGTATTGATTGGTGTTTCTTGGGGTAGGCTGATGCCAAACAAGTGCATATATTGAGAGAAGGTTGGTTTTTATTAGGCTTTAGTTATATTTAATTACTGTTACATGGAGAGATTTGCATGTGATGCTTCATGTCCCTAATTGCCATCTTCTCACATGCTTGTGGTCTTCATTAGTATTGCTCCTCACACTTTACATCATTTGCCATTTGAGGGTTTTTTTGGGGTGTCTTTCAGTTTTCTTGACTTCTAAATATATTTGCAACACACTGAATGTTCTGGAGTAATTCAAGTTGGTGGCATTCCCTGTGATGGCACTGATAATAGGATATTTGGCACAGATTAATAGGATATTACAATCTCTGATTAAAAGCTGGAGGTTCTGTTTCAATTTTAGTCCAAAAGTCCCAGTGTTGCACCTGATCCTCCTGAACATCCTCTGCTCAATAGACCATCCATCCTTCAAAATATCCAAGTGCCCAAATCCATCCTGAGGGATGCTGAGAGGACTTTGAGAGGAGTTCAAAACAATAAGAAATTCCTTGAGGAGAATCTGGAAGCTGTCACTCGTGCAAAGGATGGAGATGCCACATATTCCTTCATTAACAGCTTGACTACAAACAGGTCAGACCCTTCAATTCAGTGCTTGTGAGGCTGCTCCTTGTCTGTGAACTCCTTTTAGCACCTCTTTTCCATTTTTTTTTAAAATCTGTGCATTGAAGAACTAATGCAAAAAGTATTTATTGACTACTCTTAGCAATCATTAGCTGGTTCTTGAACTTCAGCTGGTGTTTGACCCTTGTGATGTGAACTGAATTTTTGTCAGGTGCCTGTTACTTCCTGCTAAGTCTGAATTCTGAGGCTTTGTCATCTGGACAAACTGCTCTGCTTGCCATGACTTTGGGGCATTGAGCTGCCTCCATGCAAACATTCCAAACAAATCAGAAAATTCAAGACTATTTTCATCATTTGCGATCCTGTAAATGTCACAGAATTAATCATCCTACAGCACATCTTTGCCTTTTGAACTTTTGCTTCGTTAGTTGTGTTAAATACTCTTGCTTGAATCATAATGAAAGTTTTCCTATTAAAATGCAACTTAAACTTGCATTTTCCTGAGGAAAGCAGCTATTCTATGTATATGTAAAGATTTTTTTTTTTCAGGCATGATATCTGCTCTCATTATCTTGTAGGGCCTGTAGTAATTTGTCATCTGCTTTTTGTCTTTTGAGCTGGAGTGTTTTTGTAGCCTTGTTTTTTCTGCTCAAAGCAGGAGCTGACACATGGCTGCCTCTGATTCCTAGATATTTGCAGTAACCTTGGTACTTACCAGCAGGGAGTGGGGTTTGCAGGCATTCTGTAAGAACAGGTTTGGATTTGGGAAATCATGGCTTTGTTTAGTCCCTTTGCAGGATGTAGAGGTGCAAAATCCTCCTGTCTGTGTTCTGGATTTCCCTTTTTGTAGCACTTATAGGTCACTACTTTCCCAGGAAGAAATCTGACCTAAAATAGTTCTTTCTTCTGTTTCAGAGATATATTGGAAGAGATCCGTATCAGGAGGGCTGTGGATGAGTGGATCCAGGCAATCAGTGAAGAAATCCAGGTATGGCTGGAAAAATGAGTTCAGATTTTTGCCTTGTCTTTTTCCACCTTGCCTTGTTCTTTCCTGTCCAGAGTGAAGTGTTTTGCTCACACCTTGAAAACGTGAGAAAACTGCTTATTATTCCTAGCACGTAGCAGGCTACAATAAAATATTTGCTTTTATTTTAGAACTTTGGTTTCTTAATGAAAATCTCTGGTCCCAGTTGCTGGGTAACACGGAGAACAGAGCATTTCTCAGAGCTTCAGAGTTACTCTGAAGCCTTGAAGATAAAAATCTTCTGATAGCCTTGAAGATAAAAATCTCCATTTTTTTTATCTTTAGGCCGAAATGGCAAGAAATGATTCAGAACAAGTGAAATATGATCCAAAACTCCCATGGATCAAGAGAGCCCAAAACCTCAAGGCTATGAAGGCCAAGAAAGAAATGAAAGTGAAAAGTCAACAAATCCAGGGTGGCTCAACGAAGATGCCTCTGTGTGCAGCCAAGCCATTGCAGAAGCAAGAGGGAGATAACACCAGGAAACAGAGACTTAGAACTTATTTTCCTGAGGGTTTGCAGAGGAGAGAAGGAAGGGCAGATGCGAGTTCCCAGGTGGTTTGGTTTCTCTTTTGGTGACAACTGTTAATGCAGCATCGATGTGGCAAATTGTGGGTGTAACTGTAATAATTAGAAATGAAAGGGGTGGCCCTGTCCTGTCCAAATTTTCATACATGAAGAATTGTAAACTGGTTTTTCTGTTTTCCCTTTTGATGTGCATCAGGGCCCTGGGAGTGGAAGAGCACTGGTACAAAATGAAGATTATCTGTGTCGAGTTTATGGGAAACCAATTTACCAGGGCCATCGCAGCACCCTCAAAAAAGCCCCATATCTGAGGTTCAACTCTCCCTCTCCCAAATCCAAACTTCCAAGGCCCAAGCTGATAGAGTATGTTAAAGGTAAGTAACCATTTGATGTGAACAAGGTGTTCCTTCCCAGTTTTTCTGTTAGGAATTCCTTGTATAAGTGAAGCTATTTAATTGTAGTTCACCTGCTCTTCAATTTAAAGCCTGAGCAACTGCAGTTGCTTTCTAGAGGGGTGGTCACTGCCCCAGGTTTGCCAGTGTTTAAGAGGCATTTGGAAAATGCCCTTACAAATAATATGTTTATATCTGTATCTCTATATATCTAGATCTATTTCTTTATATATCTTTATATAAAATATATGTGTATAGAAATACCAGGCTTTAACTTTTGGTCAGCCCTGAATTGCTCAGGTTATCTAATCCATTGGGATTAGATGATTGTTGTAGGTCCTGTCCACGTGAAATAATCCATTTCTGTTTCTATTTCTATTTAAGATGCTCTTTTCAAAACTAAAAGAAAAAAAAAAACCCATAAGTTTTCAGACTTGCCTAGTGTGTATCTCACTTACTTTAGATTATCAAATAAATAAAATTTATTTGATAATCTAATTTGATGTTTCTAAATTTAAGAAGTATATTAATACTTCAAGAAGTATATTAATATGTCTCTATTGTTGTCCAATAAAGAGCTGAATTGCCAGAAGTGATCCCATCTGAAAGCTGAGTGTGTTGGAAAATGAACTTGGCTTTTGATAAAGGTCACTGAGAGATGAATTCTTTGTGTCAGGTTTAAACAGTCATGTCATTTATGTGCTTAATTCATTCAGAGTTCAGAAAGGTACTGAGATTTGAAAGATTAAGGAAGCCTGAGAGTTAATTTCCCACTTCTAAGACATTGATTGAAACATGAAAAATTAAATGTATGGGCTTGAAGATGACATCTGTTAACTTGGAAATATTGAAAGAAGTCATCACAATTGCTGGTGAAGTTCACTAAATGCAGGCAACCTCTTTTGTGAGTCCAATCAGGGTTAAAGCAGAGTATAACTCCTTTCTGTAAGAGCTTGTTAAGGCTATTTAATTGTCAAAGATTATTAGTGGATTAATAATGAATTCCATGCATTAGTTTTGTAGGCAAAGTATTAAGATAAGAAGATACCAATTTTCAAACCTATTAAAAATGTGTAAAAATTATAAAAAAGGGAGACTCTATGATATCTGACCTAAGTGTGGATAAACTTAATCTTGAATTAGTAGAAAGTAATGTTTTAATTGGATCAGTTTTATTTCTTAGTTATCTTCTGAAAATTTAGCTGATTCTTAATGCAGAAGATAAGGTCAATCTTTAACTGATATGTTAGAAAATCTAATTTGTATGGTATTACTGCAAGATACAGTGAGCAAATTACATGATAAAGGGTAATGATGGAGAGAAAGTGTGGAGATGGGACAGAGGGTTCAGTGTAAGAGGTATTAAAGTGATTATGGGCACAGTGGAGTTAATAGGATGTGCATCAATGGGAAAATATGAGCTGGCTCCCTCCACACTTCTTGCACTTGCACTGTTCTTACCCACGCAGGGAAAATATCCTTGATGCAATCTGAAATGTCACGTTTTAAAAACGCTGCCTGAGCTTTTATTGCAGCTGTAAAAATGCTCTGTTCTGTATGAAACACAAGAGATGAACATCAGAAGGCAGTCCCTTGATGAAAGCATGTTTTTGGGCCACTAAAGTGTGTGGTGTAAAACAACAGATATGTCTCTGAAGGCAGGCACTGCTGGGTTTGAGGTTGGGTTTGTTGGGGAGGTTTTTTTACATTATTATTATTTTAATACCATTGAGCAACCTGGTCTAGTGGGAGGTGTCCCTGCCCATGGCAGGGGGTTGGAAGTGGATGGTCTTTAAGGCCCCTTCCAACCCAGACCATCCTGTGGTCATAATGTTCATCCACAGTGGCAGATCCTCCAAACAGTACAAGAATCTCTTGTTTAGCCCCACGTGCTCTTCCTGCCATTCCCTGGCACTTCTCCTACCTGTGCTCTGGAGCCCAGTTGTGATCCATGAAGAAAAAGTGTTACTGGTAGAAAGTATTCCCAATTCTCATAACCCTCCTGGAAAATGTGAGTTACAGTCCTGGCAAAAACCTAGAAAACCTCAAGACTTACTTTTTTTTTTTTTTTAAAAGGTGAGAACGGGTTACATGAAAACAGATAGTCTGTTACATGAAAACAGATAGTCTTGTTGCTTGTATATTTTATTTTACCTCTCTTGAAACATGTCTTTTTTTTTTTTTTTGGTGAATAATGTTATATTGGTAGACCAGCATGATAGATCTCTCATTTTGACTCCTGGTTAGGCTGTGCACCTATAATTTAATTTATTCTGCACAGATTTGTTTGAACAAAATGTGTGCTGGTAAGCACTTGGTGTAGCAATAACAGTAACACAGTGACCACTAAGATTTGGATTGAGAACAGACACTTCTTTAATAATATTCAATCAGCAGTTCTGCTTTTGCTGAGTCCAAAATGAATTTTCTTCTATATTTATTGGCCTCTTGTCCTTTATGGAAGGTCACAACCTTTCCAGGGAGGCCAATTTCACCATTCCAGCAACAGTATCTTGTAAAGTGGTAGAAAGAGTGCCCCCCTCCTCCAACTAATTATAATTAATAGGTTATTTGATGATTTGAAACTAGCAGTTTTCTCCCAATAACATGTTTAATTCCGTGGTGTCAGTGAAAAGTGAAGGTTCAGGCTGTGTGAATTGTAAGAAGCTGCTCCTGTGCTTGTTTTCTGCTGGAGGCAAATAGAAATTAAAGAGAAAACTGCACTGGGTCGATGGTGCCTTCAATCTTCCAGCACCCCTGCGTGTGACAAACACCATTTAAAGCTCTTTGCCTGAAAACAGGGTGAACTCTGGATAGCCTTTTCCCATTCCAAGCCATGAAGTCACTCAGCAGCAGCACAGCAACGTGTGTTTGCAGGAATAAAGCCACCAGAAAATCTGTTTCTCTGTTTCACACCAGGCTGCACTTATGGAAAGTTATGGTTTTGTCTCTATTGGGGCAGTAAATAAAATAAGACACCCCCCCCCTTGTATTCTTATCTAAGGGAAGAAAGGAAGAATTTAAAGGAAGCACTCCAATGAATATGTCCTATTCCAAGTTCTCTGATTTTACTGGCTTTAAAATGAGGTCAGCTTTTGCTTGATACTGGCATTACCTGACTCTGGGTAAGACAGTTGCTTAATTTCTGTGCTTTCCTGCACCTCGTCAACAGAATGGAACAGTAATAGCTGGTGTTTCACGTGGGTCTCGTGAAGATGAAACAGTTAAATGCTTTTTTGCTGCTCTTGTGAAGATCCTGTTATGGCAGGGAAGTATAAATAATAAAATTAGAAACAGATCTGTTCTCCTCTGTAGTAGGAGTGTAAATAAAATGCAACAGAGTTGAGTGAGTGCTTTAAAGCACCGGGTTCTTTAAAAAAAAGAAAGGAAGAACCCAATCTCACAGATCTGCACCCTCAGATTCCCTTCCTGGCCTTGATGTCCCAGGTGATAAAGGCTTAGGAATAGTTGGAAGTCTTTGGCCTTGGGTTTGATTGGCTGGAAAATCCAGACTTATTAAATGACCCTGTTTTGTCAGAGCGATCCACTGAGCTTGGTTTAAATTAGTGTTAGAATAAGGATGTTTATTTAAGACTGAAATGGCCATCTGGAGAGTCTCTTTTCAGTCATTTTATAACTCTCAACCATTTTCTTTGCAAATAAACTCTGGTGACTAATGCTTGCTTTCTTATGGGAAGTTAGGGGAAAAAAAATCAACCAACACTTTTATGAGTAAGAGATCATTTCTAAAAAAAAAAAACAACCTTGGAGTTGTTTTCTTGCATAATGTGAACTGATAAGTAGATGTAAAACACTAGTTTTTTTAAAGCTAAGTTTAATTAAATGTCTAGTTTCTGCCCAGTGCAAATAAACTTTTGAGGGGGGAAATGAAAAGTTGAAAGCAATTAAAATGAGGTGCTGTGTGTGTACAGTACTTCATCATTCCCACTGTGAGAACCTTGTTTTTACAAGTTGGCAGCACTACAGATACCCTGCCAATTCCTGCTTTTGCTCAAAAGTTCAAGGCCAAGGGGGACTGTGAGATCATGTAGTGTGACCTCTGCTAAATCACAGGCCTCTGAACTGTATCTGTTTATGTTCCTGACTCCAGTAATTTGTCTCTGACTGCAGAACAGTTTTTCTGGCTAACCTGTGCTGGGCAGAAAGGCTCATGCTCAGCATTTAAAGGCATCAGAAATTCTACCCTTAGTTGCTTCTTCCCCCTGGCTGGGCACCTTCTGGTTCAGTAGGAAATAGGACACTTCAAATTGAGCATCTGATTTGTAGTGAGGTTTTGGCTTCAGTTTGCAGCTTCCTGGTGATTTTTCCTTAAAAAATGAAAAAGGCCTTTTGATGTCCAATCTGTTTTAATACTTACAGAGGTACAGACTTAGTACTGAATGCAGAGTTATCATATATGGAAGTCTCCTCCTGCTCCATCTCTCTGACATCCTGTTGACACATCTGAGGGTTTTATCCCCTTGGCCACAGCATTATATTGTGATTTCTCTTCCCATTGCTTATCCAACGGGACAGCAAAGCCTTTCCCAGAGCCTCTTCTTTCTGACCTCTCACTGAAGAGTTGTGACTTGCTCTTCTTGTTTCCAGGCTTATAACCCATAATTTGTCTGTACAAAAACACCACTTTGTGAGAGAATTGCCTTATTTGCTTGTCTGCATTTGTTAAAAGTCAGATTATCAATCTTTTTCATCCCCCTACTTTATAATCCTTGACTTTCATTCTTCAGTTAATTAGGAGGCTCTTTAAATGTGAACAGAGCTAAAAAGTGCTGGTTGCCACGTGTTAAGTGGCCACGAACACAGGTTAACACAGGGAGGTGGTGATTAGAAACAACAGAGGAGTAACATGACATTTTTTTGGCTATAACAAAGAGATGGAGCTGGTTACCAAAGTGACTCTTTACAGACTCATTTTCCTGATGTCTGCAAAGTAGCAGCAGAAGCACTTCTGTTTGATTCACAGTGGTTGACTCCTTTTTGGGAAGAATTTATCCATTTAGATTAAAGTTAATCATTTCCTTAATAATTACCATTGCTTGCAAAAAATTTAGGCTGAATAAGGTCTTGCATGACTGTACAGTGAGAAATGCACTTTGCAATAAATGCTCTCCTGTGCTATATGCTGAAGATACTTTTACACACAAATTAGTTCTGGCTGCTATTGACAATAAAGTTTAAAAACTGGACCAGAGAAATCAGTGCTTCCTTGATGCTGGAAGTCAAGAATTATGGATATTATGGCTTGATTTGCCAGTAGCAGTGAGTTGTTAAACCAGGAATTTGTAGATTATACCTGTTCCTTTGAGTACCTGTCAGTCTTGTGGCTGCATTTGAAACCTAAATCATGGATTTCTTCTTAGCAGCTAAATCACATATTTCGTTTCATCCTGCTACCATCCTTGTGTTCTTTTCATGTTTCTGTGCTTTTGTCTGGTAGATTCAGCTTGAAAATGGCAATTTTAACTCCTTCATTGCTGTCAGTACTGAGACATCTCCCTTAGCACTTCTAGATTCTGCCCTTCCTGACTCCCTCCCTCACTCCCTCCATCCCTCAGCAAATATTTATGATTCCTTCAGCAGGAAGGCTTGAATTAGCAGAATGTGGGATGTCCCTGGGTTTGTACGTGTCGATGACATGCAGTTTATCTGCTCTTGTTTCAGGTACAAAGGTTAAGTCAGCAAGAACCCAGACTTCTTCTCACACACAGAAGGTCATCACCAGCCCCAGGAAACAGCATCCTGTGTATGCTCTTGCCCAGGAAAATCAGTATGTCTTCAGTCCCAGTCAGGATGTGCCTCCTGCCTATGGTCCCCTTGAAGGTCACCTCATTCCCATGGCTATTCCACTAGGTAGGAGTAAGTAACCTGGAGAAGGATGTGTGGAGGTTAATTGCTGCTGCTTCATGGAAATACGACTTGTTCCTTCTTAAATCAGTGGTTTGAGGGTTGGAATTAGATGATCTCTAAGGTCCCTTTCAGCCCAAACCATTCTGTGATTTACCCTGGTCCATGAGATTTGCAGCTGCCCTTCCCATAGGATATCTGGGGGATCAGTTTAAAATGTTCTGGTTTTCCTCATACTTTATTCTGGATGTCTAATGACACCCTGGTAGAGCAATTATTTCACTGAATCACAGAAGGGTTTGGGTTGGAAGGGACCTTGAGGATCATCTTGTTCCATGGGCAGGGACACCTTCCACTGGACCAGTTTGCACAGAGCTCCATCCAACCTGGCCTTGGACACTTCCAGGGTTGGGGCATCCAAAGCTTCTCTGGGCAACCTGTGCCAGGGCCTCACTCCCTTTACAGGGAATAATTTCTTCCTAACATCCAATCCAAAGCTACTCTTGGTCAGTTTGAGGCCATTCCCCCTTGTCCTGTCACTACATTCTCTTGTAAAAAGTCCCTCTCCATCCTTCTTGTAGGCTCCTTTCAGGTACTGGAGCTTATTGCCCCACTTTTATTGCTTACCTGTCCCCTTTCTTGCACACTTTCCACTTCTAGGGTTCATATTCTGGCTTTAAGTTTGGTGTCCACATAAGCAGGAACTGAATTACTGGCCCTTGGATTCAACATTTGCAATGACTTCAGCCCAGCAGTTTCAGTAGGATTGTGCCAAACACACTAAATCAATTGTTAAAAGGTTCTGTATTTTTCCACCTTGAAGAGAACCTTTCTACAGGCCTTGTTTTGAGAAGGGTTAGTATTATATTGGCATTTAAGGAAGAGAATTATGTTTTTTAAAGGGTCTCTCAAAAATTTGTGAGATGGTGTTATAAGTGTAGTCTTATTTTGGATATGATTACAAGAATGTGAGGTGGGGGAAACATGGTGTGTACTTTTTGATCAGCAAACACAATTCTGATTTTCAGCAGTAGGTGTCACCACAGTCAAGAAAGTAATTTTTAAAAATGGCACTGTTGAGTTTACAGTTTCTGCTGGGAAAGCCTTCAAATTACCTGGTGAATCCCCATAGTGTTAATAGGGGGCTTTTTAATTGGTGTGTAATTGCACACAGAATCTCAGTCTGACATGAAACACAGACACGTAGAAATTAATTTTAATTAATTTATGAATTTGCTGACTTTGGAGATTTAGATGCATTTTTAATTGTTTTTCAACTGTCCTTAGGTCAGACCCAGAGCAGTACATCCCTGCAGCCTGCTGGGATCATCATAGACAAACCACACCCTGTCACAGTTACAACCTCCCTCCCTCAAGTGCCAAAACCTCCAGTTGAGATAAAAAAACCAAACATAGCTGTGATAGAGATGAGATCAGAGAAGAAGGATCCACCTCAGCTCTCTGTGCAGGTACTTCTCAAGAGTGATGATTATTTGTTTGTTTATTTTAATGAATGCTAATTAAAGGCAGTCTGATCCACCACTAGTGCTCTTTGACATCAGTAGATGGTTTTCAGCAAGCAATAGAAACACATAGCATGGAGGGACCAGGAGGTTCTCATGCTGTGCTAATATATTCACTCATATTTTATCAATTATCTTTATTATTTCACCAAAATAGAAAACTGTTTCTTCCCTCTGTCACCTAGGCAGGGTGTGTGTAAAAATAGATCTGTGTCGCATTTTCTTTTTTTTTAATGAGATTTTTCAGCCAGAACAAACTTGGAATCAAAAAAAGTATAAATATAAATGTCAGTTTTCTTGGATGACTGCTTTGGCCTTTAAGATTTCTGTTTCAAGCATGATTGTCAACCCAAGGATTTCACTGCAGATTAATCAACCTCCACAGTCCTTACCTGGTGGGCTGGAGTTTGTTGTTTTAATTTTTAACATGAGTCTGTTGTCAAGGAAGTGAATGTTTCTTATGTGTTCATTATTTTGGGCTCAGATTGTTGAGACTGTACACATCCCACATACACCTTTCAGGTTCAAATGATTCATGGGCCTCAGAGTTAAATACAGGTAGAGTTTTGTGTGGTTTGTTCCTTTGCTGTGTCACTATTCCACCCACATTTTGCTGTTAGTTCACCCAGTTCTTAAATGCTTAATGTGATTTTTCCCTGAGGAATTAAGCAAGCATTTAAATCTTTGTTCTTAACAGACACACAATCCATTTTGATGCTACAGTGGACCTGGTTTTATATTGTAATACAATTTTGCTTTTGTTTTACTCTACTAGATGTGTGACAGTGTGAAGCCAATAACCAACCTACACAGTGCAAACAAATTGCAAGTCAAACACACATCTCCCATATAAATAATAAATTATCAATAACAGGTACACTCACCTTCTGTCACAGGCAAGGCAAAGTGTCAGGGAACTAAAGAACAGGAAAAATCAGGTACTGCAAGAAAACATGTGAATATTTCTGCCCTTAGTTTTTTACAGGGTTTTGTTTTTCAGAACCAAGGTAATACCAGGTCCAGGCAGCAGAAAAGGGGGGGTCTCTGAAGTTTAGTGGCTCAGTAACAGCTGGAAGAATCTAAAAAGTTCAGTGATAACAGCCAAGCTAATACATAGATTTTTATATTGAGGCTTTTTTTTTTCTTTCCCAGGTGTTACCAAATGTGGACATTGACAGTGTTTCAAGTGACAGTGTGAGTGTAAACCATGTTCTTCCAGACTCTGAACCTCTTCTTCCTCCTGTGGATGCTGTAATACAGGTATTGATTGTCTGTGAATTCAGATTTGTTCAAAACAGAAAATATGTTAAATTACTGCTAAGCTATCTCATTGTCTTGTTTTAGTTAGAGAAATGAGACAGTTCCAGGAAAAATTGAGTAATTATTCTAGAGAATTTATTGTGTAAAGTATTTGTTTTAAGAACATGAGAAATTATAGCAAGACACTATTCTTCCAAGATTAAATAATCACCATAGTAAAATTCTTAATAAAAACAGTGTTTCTGTGCCCTGTTAAGAATTATAATCCCTGTTGGCCCATGTCTGTCTGGTTTACACTGGCTTCAGTGTTCTGATGTGAAGGCTGAGGATGTTCCTCATTCCTCCATCTGCTCCTTGGCTGTTCTCTGGTGGTTCATGGCATTTTGTGTCCCTGGGAGCCCGTGGTGTGTGGAGCTGACCAGTCCATTTTCTTCCCATGGAACTTTTCAGAAGTGTTTTTAATCTAATCTAAGCAGCACTGAAGGTTTTTGTACAACTCTAAGGGTGACTGCTGCCTGCTGAACAATAGGGACAGACTGGAGAGTGTGAAGGCACGGTGCTGCAGGGATGGTTTTTGTATAATTATTGTACATTTTGTTTGCCCTGTGTGTTAGTTGCTATTCTGACTTCAGGAGTGGGGTCCTCCAGAGTCCTGTGGTCAAAGTATTCACTGAACAAGACAGAGATTGTGGGCTAAAATAGTGATTATTATTTTAAAACTATATTACTCCATCACCCCAAGATGATCAGAGGGATGGAGCACCTCTGCTGTGAGGAAAGGTGGAGGGAATTGAGATTGTTCAGCCTGGAGAGGAGAAGGCTTTGGGGTGACCTAGTGCAGCCTTCAGTGCCTGAAGGGAACCCACAAGAAACATGGAGAGGGACTGTTTACAATGGGGTGACAGAGTAAGAGGGAATGACTTCAAACTGACAGAGAGTAGGTTTAGGTGGGATATTGGGAAGAAATTCTTGGCTGTGAGGGTGGTGAGGCTCTGGCACAGGTTGCCCAGAGAAACTGTGGCTGCCCCATCCCTGGATGTGTCCAAGGTCAGGTTGGACAGGACTTAGATCAACCTGGTCTAGTGGAAGGTGTCCCTGCTCATGGCAGGGGGGTGGAAGGAGATTGTAGTTAATGTCCCTTCCAACCCAAAACATTCTGTGATTGTCTGATTTTTAAATAACACCACAGAAATTGTACATCAGTAAATTGCTTAAGAGCAATTTAGAGACTATTGCCCTACAGCTTTTGATCCTGAAATATTCCATTAGATTTGGTAACAGCAGGTTTTAGTTGTCAGCATGCAGGAAGTTGTTGTTCTGATAATCTCTCCTTATGCTGTGCAAAGAAATTCCTCCTGACTTGTAAGGTGGATAAAGCATTTTCTCTCAATTCAGATTACTGACAGTGAGTGGTGATTTAATTGCATTCTTGTCATGAAGTTTTTCTTCTAATGCATTTTCCCCTCCTGTATGAAATACCTAACAATTGCAATCTGTCTTTATAAGACCCCAGAAGATATACACAGTGAAGACACAGAGTTTCCAGGAACTAATTTCATTGATGTCACTGATGTCATGCAGGTAATCACATTGCAAAAGGGTCCTTTCTTTTAAAAAAATGTGTATTTGTTTTATATCATTCTGTCATATCTGAAAACGAAGTAAACAATACTAGCAGCTTTAAAAGTACACACTGTGAGCACTACTCTACCTGTTTACAGTGCTATAAAGAATATTAGAAATTACTGTGTGTTGGTAAAGTAGAGTAGCTTTTGAAGAATTAAAAAGTTAAAATTAGCTTTTATTTGGATATGTTAGAATCCACTAGAAATACAAGTAGTTCTCTAAAATCAGCAGTGATTACAGCACTTGGATTTCACAATTTAAAACTCTGAAGGTTATGAATATGTTGACAGGCTGAAAGAGCTGTGGTTGTTCAGCCTGGAGAAGAGAAGGCTCCAGGGAGACCTTAGAGCACTTTCCAGTGCCTAAAGGGGCTCCAAGAGAGCTGGAGAGGGACCTGGGACAAGGGCCTGGAATGACAGGACAAGGGGGGAATGGCTTCAAACTGAGAGAGGGCAGGGTTAGTTGGGATATTGGGAAGGAATTCTTCCCTGTGAGGGTGGTGAGGCCCTGGCACAGGTTGCCCAGAGAAGCTGTGGCTGCCCCATCCCTGGAAGTGTTCAATGGCTTGGAGCAACCTGGGCTAGTGGGAGGTGTCCCTGCCCATGGCAGGGGTTGGAATGAGATGGTCTTTGAGGTGCCTTCCAACCCAAACCGTGCTGTGATTCTGTGTAAGATTCTCTTACAGATTTTAAAGTAAGGTGACCTCTCTTTTAAAGAATGAAAGTATTTTCTGAGGGTTCCTTTTAGAAAATTTTGGTATAGAGCAGTTTGCATGTGCTTTTGAGGCCCTAAAATGATTTAGCAATATCTCATTTCAGTCAAACATTGTAACTTCATGAGAGAAAGGACAAACAGTGAGTAGTAGTCACAGTACCAGGCCTGACAGAGTTCAGGTATTTGGACATTGCTCTCAGGCACATGATGTGACTCTTGGGGAGGGTCCTGTGCAGGGCCAGGAGCTGGACTGGATGATCCTTGTAGGTCCCTTCCAACTTTGCCTGTTCTGTCATTCTCTGTACTCATGTACTGCTCATCTCATAGATCTCATTAGGAATTTCCAAAATTTGACAACATTGTCGTTTCTGGTTTATTTGAGAAACTCTTTCACAGTTTAATTTTTTTAGGTAGCAAGTCCTCTTTTAATCAGCTGACCTCATGTCAGAGTAGGGGCTGACAAACCCTCAAGGTTGGTGAGGGTTTCACTTCAGTGAGCAAGACTTGCTGTGTGCATTTCAAAATCTACCCCCAAATGTATTCTTTTTACCTCTTCTTCATGCTCTGGATCCCAGGATTAGAGTGTACATTGAATATTAACCCTGTAGCCTACAGGTCAGTATGGTAGGTTTATTTTTAAAATGAATTCATCATTTAACATCATCAGTTGGTTAAAACAACCTAAATTGGTGGTTTGTCCATCACAACTGTGCAAATGCTTTATTCACTTATAGTTTCAAAGTTACTGATGTTGTTGGAGGGGAGGATTTAAATCTATGTGGACACTGTTCTTCTGTTTGCATTAAAAAAAAAACTTTAATTTATGAAACTAAAGAGGAAAGCTATTCAAGAAATCATTTTATGAACTAACAAAAAATACTGCAATGTTAAATTTTTATTATGTGAATAATAGTTATTCATCTTTTCTTTTTTCATCTTTTTCCTGGATTGCTTTTATCTCTTTTTTTTGGCAATGAGATATATTTTAACCACAATACCAAAAAATGTTCCAAGTGAAACATATGTTTGGCCTGTGACCACACGGACAATGTTCTTAAAAATGTGCAAGGCAAACACAATGTGGAAGCATAAAATCAATCTCTGGAGTGGCAGGGGTATTTAAGACATCAAAAGAAAGCAAAGTTATTGTTATAAAAGAGGCTTCAGATTCATGAAAAAATGTGCATAAAATGCTGTATGGAAAAACAGCTCATTGTTGTCTTCCCCCCCTCTCCCTTTTATTATGAGAACTTAATTCTCTTAGAACTGAGGAGGATAAGTATTTGTGTGAAATATCTTTTGGGGTTTTTATCTTTTCCTGTTTTTTCTTCCCTGGAAGTGTTCAAGGCCAGGTTGGACAGAGATTGGAGCAACCTGGTCTAGTGGAAGGTATCCCTGCCCATGGCAGGGGGATGGAATGAGATGATCCTTAAGGTCCCTTCCAATCAAACCCTCTCTTCTTTCCACATCTCCTTTTCCTCACTGTAAACACCCCATAAAAAGTGTTGTTCCATCCCAGAATACCTATTCCCTGCATCCCAGAACAGTTCATAGTGTCATCACCTCCTCCAAATGCACCTGCCCCACCTTAAGAAAGGTGCCATGGAGAGTCATTCCTTGGGCTCATCTTGCTGGGTGTCACTGCTGGGCCCTGGGGCTGGGCCCTCTCCTGTGGTGGCCCTTGGAATAACCCATGTCTGGTGCTTGGTTGGGTTGTTCTCCCACCTCTTATTGTTCCTCTGTGCTCCTGTTTTTGGGTGGAGACAGGCCTTTTGTCACATAATGGAACACTCTGCACTGTGCCCCAACCTGTCAAACACAACCCACCCCCATTGCTACCTCCCTATCTTGTGTTTAAAGACTCAGAGCTCCATCTTCCAGAATAGTTGAATTAGGTGCTCTTACTTCACAGTAAGAAAATTTATGGAACAAAGCAGAAAACAGCAACAGCTTTGATTTCTTTATTTTTGATCAATGGTTGCACCTACAACAAAGTAGGTTTACACTTTCTGCACAGAAGAGGTTTCCTTGCATGAACTTGCCTTTTCAGCTTTAAACTGGCAGAGGGCAGGGTTGGATTAGGAGGAAATTCTTGGTTGTGAGGGTAGTGAAGCCCTGGCACAGGTTGCCCAGAGAAGCTGTGGCTGCCCCATCCCTGGAAGTGTTCCAGGCCAGGCTGGATGAGGCTCTGAGCAACCTGGGGCTAGTGGAAGGTGTCCCTGCCTATGGCAGGGGGGGGAACTGGTTGATCTTTAAGATCCCTTCCAAGCCAAACCATTCTGGGATTTTTTCAGAGTGAGGACCTTGCTCTGCTCACATGAACCAAGAACAAACTCTCAGATTTATTGTGTCGACTCTTGTGAGCAGCCACATCTGGGGGGAGCTTTAGCAAATTTAGTGGGATTTAGGATTGGAGACCCTTTTTGCTCTCTCTGAACATGCCCTAAGTGCAAGGTGGTGACTTGATTCTCAGAAATTTTGCTTCCAGTTTCAACAGCACTCAATATTTAGAACCTGCAGAGCTCAGAGTAAATGCATTTCCCTCAGCCCTGGTTTCCCACACGCGCTCGTGGGGACAGGGATGTTTTTACACGTGTGACTCTCCAGACAAAAGACCCCAGGTGACACCTGCAATGCAGCCTGGCCTTGCCTGTGAGAATTGCTTTAGAAATCCATCAAGAAATCCATGGCTTAAGTTTTGGGAGGCTTTGATAAAAGCCTCTGCATGTACGTGTTTGGTAATGGAACAAAACTAATCCATACCACTAATCATTATGAACTTTTTTTTAAAGTTCTTTCAGTGTAATTTGGGAAATAGAATTTCAGCTTGATACTTTATAATAAAGTATGGTGATTAATATTCCAATCATATCTGAAAGACCTTCTAATTTATGCCATATTTTGATTGGGAGTCGTGATAGGTATTTTCAACAGTCTCCAGGGAAGCAAAATGCAGAATTAAGTGCAGATTATTCAAGATTGGTCTACAAGGTGATATATGTTCAAGTTCAATCTGTATAATTAAATACTGACTGTTACACTATTTTTTTATTTCAGCAGAGGTGATATATCACCCCAAAATGAATACAGTTTTCCTCTGGATTTGTCCATTATTGTGGATTTGTGCACTATTAAATATCAAATATTTTAGAAATGCAGGAGGACTGCAAAAGTTTGTCAGAGTTACTAAATATATGTAAGATTTATTGTATGTACTTGGTTTATTTAATCCAGATGTTTGTATTTTGCATACTCTCAGAAGTATTAAATAGGCAACATCAAAGAAAATTTATGGAGTAAAGCAGGCAGAAGAAAATGCATAATGAAATGCTGGACAAAGACATCTTTACATTTGCTGTCAGAATGAATTATGGTTCTGAGTACATATATCCTGATAGCATGAACTGCTTATCAGCTTGCAAGGCACCCAGTGCTTTCTGAGTTGAACTAAACTGGTTATTTCTCTGCCCAGAATGGTTTAGAGATCTTTGTTTGCCACCCAATATACATATTCTTCAAGAATATACATATTTTCACTTCTTTGAAGAATTATCCCTATATAAAGATCCAGAAGGATCCTGCTCCCCAACAGCTCTTTGTTGTAATACCCATCAGGGACCTCTCTGACTTTGCAGTTTTAAAGTATATTAAGGTAGGAGAGAATTATTAATGCTGGGTTGGGGAAGGAGACAGGAAAATGTCACTATCTTTTTATTTCCCCTTCTCTGTTCTTTCTGTTTTCAGTGATTTGTTCTTTTATTCATAGATAATATATAGCATGTTTGTTTGTTTGTTTGTTTACTTTTATGAGTTAAAAGTAAGTTTAATTTATGTAAAGGAAAGGAAGATTTTTTTTTTCTCTTTTCACTGTGTTGGAGATTAATCTTAGTAAATGTGGATTTACAGGGAGCTCTTTTATGCACCATCACATACCTCTCACTGGTAATTTAGGGCCCAGCTCTTCATCTCTTTCTGCCATGCCAAATTTTCTTCTTAGAGAATCATATTGCCATTAGAGACATTTGCTTTTAATATCACAAGTGAAGGATGCAGGTTCTCATCCATCAGGAGACATTACAGTATGATGGATTAGTGACTGCTTTTTGGGACTTGGTGCTGTGTATCCAGGGAAAAAGGAGGGAGGCATCTTTGGGAACAGCCAAACATTATAACACACACCAAGTCACTTGTATAACTTTTTAGAAATAGCGTATTATCATTAAAATCAAGATGTCTGTGAGGATTTTGTGAATTATTACCCAGAAATAACTTCTAACTTTCAGCAGCTGGACTTAATGAAACTGTAAACACACGTGTAACATATGTGTAAAATATTAATGTCTGGTCTTCAAGTTTATTAGAGTTTTGACAGACTACATGCTCATTAACTTTTGGGAATGTGTCTTTTCAGACGGGAAGCTTTAACGAACAAGTTTAATTCATTTTAAAAAAAAAGCAACCAGAACACCAAAACCCAAACAAAACAAAAAAGCCTTAACCCAACAAGTAACTGTAGAAAGTTTCCTGAAGTTTTTTGTTCAGAGGAGGAACGTTTCTGTTGTGTACATTAAAGAAACTTGACTTATGTCACAAGTACATTTTTCAAGTGTTAGCATTACCACTGGCTCTCTGCCCTGTGCAGCACAGGCAGGAAATAGGAGCCAAATCATGTTTTACTTAGCAGTTCCTATAACTTTATACCTCTACAGATTTATGATTTGCTAAGCTTAGAGTTGTATCAATTAACTAGGACACACTGAGGAGGGAGAACGTGGTTCGTGTGCTGTGACACATCTACAAGTGTTTCTTAAAGAAAAAAACCTGACAGCTACCTCAGTGACATTGCCTTGCAGAAATGCACCATAACTTAATTTACTCCTTATTTATTAGGATCAGGAAGAGGAGAGGGATGAAATTCCAGAGTTCTCTGAGCCTCTTCTGGAGCTTAATGGCCAGTTTAAAGTTGCCTCACCAAAATACAACGGTCCTTTGTTTCCTCCAGTGGCTTCTGCCCCTCAGCAGCCTGCTGATGTTTTGGATGAACTGATTCAAAGGAGAGAAACCATCGAAAACAGGCTGATAAATTGGTGAGTTGCAATGTAACAA
The DNA here is from genome assembly GCF_001715985.3 of Manacus vitellinus. NCBI lineage: Eukaryota > Metazoa > Chordata > Aves > Passeriformes > Pipridae > Manacus > Manacus vitellinus. Next base: position 38,959,248 of record NW_021940750.1, on the reverse strand, counting down.
AAGTGGCAAAAGAATATATATGGAAGGAGGAATGATTCCCTAATTATCCTTCCCTTTCTTCTCGCCTCTGTTCCCTTCTTCCTTTTCCTTTGAGCTGCCCTGCATTTCATGTCAAGGATGCTCTTTTGTGTGCTTTTAGGTGTCTTGGTGTTTGCTGATAGTTAAAAAGATTTTATTCTGCCAGGGTGGAACAGGAAATAATGGCAAAAATTATCAGTGGGATGTGCCCAGCTCAGAAGGAAACAGTGCCCAGTGTCAGCACCTCGGAGAGTGGAGACGAGGAGGTTGTAACCCCTGACATTGGTAAGAGGGAGTTACTGTTCCCAGCAGATGGGATATCTCAATTTTTGGCTAATTTTCACAAGCTGTGTAGGTAGCTGTTGCCTGAGCCTCAGGGTGGATAATGCTGAACCAGTGAAACTGTAAAAAGCAGCAGTGCACACTTTAATTTATGTTGTGTTATAGGGCCACTGAAATAAATTATCTGGGGGAAAAAAAGGGAAAAGAAGGCATAAATCACCCCACTGTACAAATCACCTTCTGTTACTGGCCATCTAAATCAGACTTGGCATTTTGCTAAGCCTGTAATGTTTGTTTGCCTTTCTTTTGTTAATAGATATGTCAGAAATCACCCTCCACTTTGTAAATGTGTGAGAGTGGAGAGAAATGCATTTCTCCTGTGATGTCACTGCTCTTTGCTGTTGCCTTCTTTTATGATCAGGAATTGTTTGTCTACTCTTGTTTATCTTTAAAGTAAAAAAAAAAATCACTTTTTTCAAAGGAATGCTTAAAAGCTCATGGAGAACAAAATGAGTGGCTGCAGTACAGAACATGCATTTTAGGAGGTGGGACCTGGACGTGAGTTTTATGTTCCCTCATTTTCAGTTGAAGTTGCAGGTGGAGGAGGATTTCAGCTCTTTGTCAACGCTGGTGTCCCTGTGGACTCAGAAATGATAAATCATTTTGTAAATGAAGCTCTCAGTGAAACAATTGCAACCATGTTGGGTGACAGTGAGGCTCAGAGGGCAGTTCCTGATCCAAATGTTCTTCCAAGCACAGTGACTAAGGTGGTAAGTGTCCATTTTATCTAAGCCTTCCTACAGAAGTTCTAAGGGATAATTTCTCCATGGCATGAGGACAGGAATGGATGGATGAACTGAATGTGAATTGTTTGCCTTTTTTTATAATTCCTTATTATACCCCAGCAAGCAACAAGATTAAACCTATTTGCCCCTCTACTGTGCTCTGTTGACACCCACCTGGCAGTGCTGTGTCCAGGTCTGGAGTCCTCAGCATAGGAAGGACATGGACATGGAGCCAGTCCAGAGGAGGCCATGAAGGTGCTCAAAGAGCTGGAGCCCCTCTGCTCTGGAGACAGAGCTGGGGGTGTTCATCCTGGAGAGGAGAAGGCTCCAGGGAGACCTTAGAGCCTCTTCCAGTTCCTAAAGGGGCTCCAAGGGAGCTGGAGAAGGACTTTGGACAAGGGCCTGGAGTGACAGAACAAGGGGGAATGGCTTCCCACTGCCAGAGGACAGGGTTAGATGGGATACTGGGAAAGAAATTCTTGGCTGTGAGGGTGGTAAGGACCTGGCACAGGTTTTTCAGAGAAGCTGTGGTTGCCCCATCCCTGGAAGGGTTCCAGGCCAGGTTGGATGGGGCTTGGAGCAACCTGAGCTAGTGGAAGGTGTCCCTGCCCATGGCAGGGGGTTGGAACTGGATGGTCTTTAAGATCCCTTCCAACCCAAACCATTCTGGGATTCTATTTCACTTTTGAAAAAAGAAATTGAAGAGAAATCAAAATCAATTCCCTTGTGCTGCTGCAACATGCTGGATTTATTTATTTATTTATTTATTTACTTTAAGGATGAGCACAAAACTCATTTCTAAGGAAAGGACTTGGTACTTAATTTCACATTGTCAAAAGACAGCTCATGTTATTTTCAACAAAAATAAGTTACTGTTGCTCACTTGCAATAAATGAAATATAAAGAAACTAATTTCTTCATCTAAAAAGAAAAGGAAGCTGAGAGTGATATTTTTGGTCTTGTGGGCTTGCAGCCATTCTTTAATATCTGTTAAAATGGCTATTAATTCTTTCTGAGTTTTGAGCTCAGTAGTTTTCAGTAAATGCTTAATTGATTAGTAGAGCTTCCTGTAATAGAGGATAATTTCCTGTGTTCCCTTTGATAATCAGATGACAGCTGGCTCTTATTTTGATACCAACGTGGCTGTGCTGCAATCTGGTGTTGTGTAATGTCTTTGGGATGCATGTGGAAATTGCTGTGCTTAGAAATACAGCTACTGGAGGCTTTGTTGAAGTGAGATCAGTCATTTTGTTCTGCTCAGTGTATTTAGGCTGAAATACCACCTGGTGCCTGCTGGAAGGGACAAACAGGTTATTCTGTAGTCAGAAGTGATCAGTTCACTGCTGTGGGCTGAAATACAGCCCTCCTGCATCTCTTCCCCACTCCATTACAGACCAAGGAGGGCCTGATGTCCAAGATGTTCCTTGTAGCCTGTTATTCTGGTCCTTGGAAACCTCTTCTGTTGTCCATCCTACATTTACTAATGGCCCTTTTGTTGCTGTACCAGCTTCAACTGAAATATCCTTAGGATTATGAATTATTCATAATCCTGAAATGATTGTTTTTTCCTTATTCCATATATGCTGCCCACTCCAAGAGATTAGTTTTGTCCTTTTTGGCCTTTGTTTAATTAGCCTAAATAAATCAATCATCCACGCGGGGGCCATTTTTTGACTCTTCCTTATAGGCAGCTTTGATGTTTTCTAATTTAGGTTGGTCTGGAGCACAGGTAACACTAATATGCTAATAACATCTTTAATAATAATGTGGTCTGTGAGATGGAGTTTCCTCAGTGCCTTGTACTGTGGTAGTGATACTCTCCTGCCTTCCTTGGAATCTCAGGTGGCCAATTATGTTTTTTAAAGCCTTTCCATATTTGTAGCTGGTAGCTATCCTTTAGCTTGTGCTATCATGAGGGTTTTTTTTAATGCTTCTTTTTCCATTTGTGCTCAGCTTATAGCAGAAGTTTTTGAATATGTAGTTGATGCATCTTGATCTGTCCCTTCCCACTGTGAAGTTTCCTATCTAGAACTGCAACTGTTCCTTAATTCTTTGGTGTCACAATGTGAGCTGCCAAATGTGTTGGCATGTTCCACTTTCCATAAGAGATTCTAATAAAAATCTGAGGACTTATTCTTCAGAAACTATAGTGGAAGTCTTCCTATAGCCTCGTTGTCTTGTTTTCTTTATGAAATGTCAGAGAACAAAGCTGGAAAAATTCTGGAAAGGTCCATCATATTCCTCCATAGCAACTTCAATGACAACCATCATACTTGTCAGATTTATGTCCATTGCTGTCATCTTTAAAAGGAACATCACAATTACATTTGTGCTTATTTTGGTGCTCTCCTGTCTTGTCTGTTCCTTTGTTTGTAATCTTCCTTTTAGCTGATTTTTCTTACCATAAAATTACCGTGTCACTCAATTTTACCCGTGTCACGAAATATTTTCTTGCTTAGCATTGTATCAAATGCTTTATTAAACTTCATGTAATAATATAATTCATATTTAGACTGGACATTAGGAAGCATTTCTTTACCAAGAGGGTGGTCAAACCCTGGGACAGGCTTCCTAGAGAGGTGGTTGATACCCCACCTGAGGCTTTTGGACAATGCCCTTAACAACATACTTTAAATTTTGGTCACCCTGGAGTGCTCTGGCAGTTGGACCAGATGATCACTGTAGGTCCCTCCCAACTGAAATAGTCTGTTCTATTCCATACATAATGATTTCCCAGTGTAATCATTCTAATGATTTTAATTTAATTTGTAAAGGCTTTAATTTATTTTCTCCAGTCACGCTGTTTAACCCCGCACACCTTTCTGTTTAGGTGGAGGAGTGAGATCCATGAAGATGTATCCAAGCAACAACTGTTCCTGTTCTGTGAAAACCTGCCTCTCTCTCTCTCTTCCTCAGCTCTCTCTGGGGATACTTGGAAGGCAGGAATTCTGCCTGGAGATAACAACTGTGGTTATGATTTTTCTTCCCCTCAGGAGTCTCCTGTGCCTACACCACTGCCAACCCCCCAGGCCACACCACCACCAACACCACCTTCAGAAAAGGAACTGCCCCCAGTCAAAACTCCAGAGTCATCTCCATCACCCACAGAAATGAGTGGGGATGTTCACGAGAGTGAAAAACCTAAAGAAACAGGTATTGAAAATAATAATTGAAGTTTAGAAGCAGCAAATATGCTTTAATCTGCTGCCTTTAATTTTCCTCTTCAAAGACATGTTATCTCTCAGGATAAATATTCTTGAGGCTACAATACAAGTGGGAACTCATGTAGTAGAGAAAATATGGGCTAATTTATATAAAAAGCAAACATTTTTTGTTTGGTAACAGTTCTATTTTCAAACTTAATGCGAATTTCTGTGGTCTGTGTCATTTCCACCCCTCCCAACCCCTCCACAATTTTTCACATCAGAAAAATAACTGTCTTTTGCTCTTTCCTGCGTTTCTAATGTTAATTAAGTCAAATGCACACTTTTCAAGTAAATGGAGAGTGTTTTTAAAATGCAGAGCAGTCTCCCTTATTAAAGGAAGTAAGAAATTGAGGTTTTACTCTAAATTCTTCAGGTGCCAACACCATAATTAAAAGAAGCTATTCTTAATCTAGTCTTGTCTCCATAGCTATCAAAAGGTATCACAAAAACTGCAAGTGCTTGGTAGAAGTGCCTAGATCTGAGATTTTCTTCCTGCTTTCCTTTCTGATCTGGAATTTGGCTTCACACCTGCAGGAGTTGGGATTCCAGCAGCCAGGGGCCGTGTTGGCACACCCGTGGTTACCCCTGTCAATACACCCACAGCAACCACACCCAGCCCTCCTGCCTCAGAGGGGGGCTCCCACGCTGCCAAAATGGAAAGTCCAAAGGCTCCAAACCCGTGGGATGGTGCTGAACTTCCTCTGGAAGAAGAGAAACCCAGTCCTTTAGCTGAGGAACCCCTCCGTCCCAAGGCCGTGTGAGTTGAACAGGCTGCACAGTTTTCCAAAAAACATGGATATGTATATTCTTTCTACATATAGCCTCAAAAAGCCAGTAGAAAGAAATGCTTTATCTGTGTGTCAGGAGGCAATGAGATAAGCCAGAATTCTATTTTCTTTTTTAATTGCTTGTATTGTATTTTGGAGAAAAAATGTGGAATCATAACCTTTCTCGGGGTTTATCAGTCCTTATTCATTGTCCTGCTGAATGCTGTCCATAGTAAACTTGTATTGCTACACCTGCCAGTAATACATGTACTGACAATGAAATATTGTGTTATTAGCATTTATTTTTTCTCTTACCTCCTTGGGAATACACCTGCTAATTTTTAGTTAGAGCCAGAAATTTGTTAATAATATTATTTAGCCGTGTTGGTTCTCAGGCTGTTCTGTGAAATGCCGTGTTCCTTCTTTTGAAAAAAATACTTGGGAATTAATTTCTTGTCAGTATTGAATTAGGACTTCAGTCTGTATTGTTCAGAGTGGTTTGGTGTGTTCATGTAGTGCATGTTCTCCTCTTGCAGTGAGATGTCAGTGGCTAATGATGAGGAACCAGAGGCCTTGATTTTACCATCCCCACAGCCCTCAGCGAGGCCCCTGGAGTCACTTCCAAACAACCTTCAGGTTCCATCCCCTGCACCTACACTTAGTTCTGGAGTGTCCACACAGGAAAGCAGCATCACCCCCACAGAAACTGAAACTACAGACAGACCCATCTCAGAAGGGGAGGTGCTCTTCAGCTATGGACAGATGGTGGCTGCAGGAGGTAACCAACTGGATACATCTGTGGAAATTAGAGTTTGAATTAATTTTTATTCTTTATAAACTCTTCCAATCTCCTGAAGTTATATTTCATACATTTTCTGATAAAACTGCAAGCATTAACCTGGCCCTTAACTTGCAGTTCATGAAGATTGAAGAGAGTTCGTTGTTCTTTTTTTTATCTCTGAACAAAATGCTGCTGTTTTGCAATGAAAAAAAAAGATTCAATCTGTTCTTTTGTCATGAGATCAACTTGGAAAATAATTGGGACTTGTCATGCTCAAGTACCATGTGGTACTAAGTTCTTACTGAAAGCAAAGTGTGAGAAATATGAAAATATGTCTTTATGACACATCCAGCAGTAGGAATTTCCAAATTTACTGAAGCACAGCGTCGTAATTATTAAATAATGTGGTCTTGTTTTTTCCATGTAAAAACATTCATGTTTTTTTTAATAGCTGTAACACAAAATATTTTTCATTCTTAGCAGAAGGAGGACTGTCTCTTCCAAACCTCACTGAGAGCTTATCCAGCACTTTACGAGATGCCAATGAGATGGTAAGGAAATGTTTCCTAAGGAAACAGAGTTAATGTGTTTTCCACCTTGGGGCATCTTTATTCACTGGATGTGCTTTAAACATTTTCACTTACCAGCTCCTTAAATTTGCACTTTCAAGCTGTACACTCAAAAAGAGTGTTAGAATTTCAGAACATCAAAGACAAAAAGTTGACATTATACAAACTAATTTATATTTTAAAAAGTTGGATTTATGTAATTCTTTAGGTGAGAGAAAGCTAGTACACATTTTTGTTTCTTTATTGTTTTTAGTTTTAAGACATCTTAAACAGAATAGAACATTGTTATGCTCTGAGCTGTTCCAGCTTTGAGCCATCTTTTAATTGCTTGTGTGATTAAATTATTCAAGTGGGTTTGCTGAGGCTGGAGTTAAAGCTGCTTAAAACATCAGTATAGTTCCTGATCTGATATCTGCTTTAGTCCCTTGTCCTGGAAGCCTCTCAAGTCGAGATGTTCTCCATTCCCTTTCTGTTTTAACACTTTCCCTCAAATGCTTTGATTTCCCTCTCAGACTTTGTGTAATGTTTGGTAGGACAGAGCTGTGATATAAATGATGGTTAACAATTCAGTTCAACAAGGAGAAATGCCATGTCCTGCTCCCAAGGAGGAGCAGCTCCTTGCACCAGGACATTTGGGGGGCTGACTGGTTGGGAAGCAGCTTTGGGGAGCAGTCTGGGAATCCTGGTGGACAAGGTGAAATGGCTCAGCCATTGAGGCAAAGAAGGCCACCACCATCCTTTGCTGCACTGGGAAGAGCATTCCCAGCAGATCCAGGGAGGTCTTTCCTCTTTCCTCAGGACTGGTAAGAGCATTTGGAGTGTTCTGTCCAGTTATGGGCTCTCCAGTATAAGAAAGATAAGGATTTAATGGAGTGGGTCCAGCAAAGCTCTGCAAAAATGATTCAGGGATTGGTGCATCTGTCACACTGAGAGAGCTCAGATGGCTCAGCCTGGAGGAGAGAAAGCTCTGAGAGGATCTTACCAATGTGTATAAATACCTGGTGGAGAGAGGGAAGGAAGACAGAACCAGACTCTTCTGCCTGGTGCCTGGTGAAAGGAGGCAGTGGACACAGGTTGAAATTCAGAAAATTCTTTTTAAGTATGAAAAATGTTTTTACTTTGGGGGTAACCAAGCTGAAAGAACTGCCTTGAGCAGCTAGGATGGACCAGACAATCTCCAGAGGTCCCTTCCAAGCTCCATAAGGCAAATTTAAATGTCCTAGAATAGGAGTCCACCTCTCTTCTCCCTGCCTCTCCTTCCTAAACATTTCTACACATACATGGCCATACTCTGCCTGTGCATGTTTTTCCATTTAATATTCATGTTTTCATTCATGCCATAGAATCAGAGAATGTTCTGAGTTTGAAGGGACCCACAAGGATCATTAAGTCCAACTCCCTCAGCACAGGACACCCCAAAAAAATCAACTGTAGTTATGAGACTGTGCCCAGAACTTGCAGGTCTTCAAAGCCTCCTCTGTCTGCCACACATCCTCTCTTAAACTCTGGGCTTAAGACTCTCCATATCAGGTGAACTTACAGTTCTCTTCATCAGAATAACATTTGTTTGCTGAGATGTTCTTCCCTCTCTTTGTCCCCTGGATCCTTCCAAGAGTCCTCCATCCTCTATTTGGTGGAGGAACTTAATTGCTTGGTGAGAGCAGCTCTGCAGCCAGATCATTGCTAGCAACTGGTGTGTGTGAGGATTTAACTGTTTCCCTGATCTTTGGAGGCCTAAAGGACCTTGCTCTTCCCTAAGTATTGCAGTCTTTTGCATCAAATAAAGACTGTGCATGTCTGTGGTTAAAGGAGAAAGCAGTGTGTCATCTGTTTGCTTATTTTTAAATGCCTGAATTTTCATGACACCATTTTTCAGTTACAACTGTAACATCTTCCTGTTTAAAAAAAAAACAAAAAAAGCTTAGTTGTGAACTAAAGTAAGAATGAGCCAAGTTCCTACAAAAACCAGTTTTGGATCATGTATTATGTGGGTTTTGTTTCTTTGTTTTAGGATTATGATCCTCCGAGTGAAGGGCAAGTTGTGAGGAGGCTGGATAAAGGATTTCACAGGGATCCTGTCCTGACTCTTTTAGCCAAATTAAATCAAGCACCTGTTTCTCCACAAGAGGGAATAGACCATTTGGAGGTAACTTACTGTCCTTTGCTTTCCACTGCAGTAGTTTTGAAGTGGTGCTTTCCTACTCACAAGTAGATAAAATATTGCAAGGTTATCCTACCTGTTGGCTGTAGAACAGGTTCATACACTTCATTCCCTGCTGGAAGTGATCCAACTTCTGTTGGCCTTCTTCTTGTGTAAAACCTTTTAAAAACACTGAAATATTATTGTAAACAAACTGTACATAACACCACATGTACCAAGTTTTCAAGGTATGTATGTAACTATTCCCATTTTTTTATCACATTTGTCCTGTCACACTGAGTGCCAGGGAATTTCCTGTCACTTCAGCAGCACAGGTGGAATGTTTGACAGTACAAGGACACTGCACTTAACAGCCATAGGAGTGTTTTAGGGAGGTATGAAGAAGAACTCACTAAATGTTTAAATGCACTTTGTTGATTCTGGTCTTGTAACAGAATCTCAAAATATTCCTGTTCAGTTGGCATAATAAAAAAAAGGCTAACAGAAAAATAGAACTGTCTGCATCACAATTTTTTTTGTTATACATCTAACTCCTTTCTGTGTGGAAAACAGTAATTTGGACTGGGTGTTTATTCTGACTGACAAAGCTTGAGGAATACTGGAAGGAAGTGAACTTTGAATACTGCAGTATGGTCCATGAACACCTTCATTTACAGCAGCTCTTGCTTTTTGTGCTTTTCTTGATGCATATGCAGTTTCTTCCTTCTGTCTTGGTCAGTTTAGTCTAAATAATTACTGACTTGACTCACTTCCTTAACTGCTCCTTTGTCTTTCTTTATTTTGCTAATGAGCTCTGGTGGATGGACTTGGTGAAAAGCTTTCTACAGTGTCAGCTCCAGAGTCTGGCTGTAATTGCAGTGACATTTTCTCATCAGCACTGCCAATTACAAATGCATCTCTAATTTGCTTTTCCCCTTTCCCATAGTCAGGGACCACTCAGTCTGTCCACGCAAGGCACTGATAAACTCCCCCCAGATTCTGGCAAGGTGTGTGCAGGGATCCCTTCTCCTTTGTGAGAAAAACAATATTCTCCCCTGTGTTACTAATATTGCCTTGGAACATACACTGTGCACACCTGTGTATGTTCAACCTGTTTTCCTGAATGGAAGCAAGTTGTTTTTTCCAAGCAGCTTTGAAAGTCAGGATCCAGAGAACCATCCCTGTCTTAAGTGCCCTCCAAACCTGCTTAAAAATTGAACCTTTTATCTGACATGCAGTACAGCAGAGAGTCAATAGCTTTTAGATGCTGCCAATGTTTCAAGGTCAGGCAGTCAGCATGGCCAAATCTATAACATTAAAGGCTTCATGTGCTAAAAATATAACTTAGGTTTTGATCACGTTGGGATATCACTAACAAAATAAATGGTGTTTGGCTGCAAGTGACCCTCTTCTGTCCAGTGCTGATAAATGCAGGTCTTAATTTCAAACCCAGATGGTATCTCCTGGGTTTGTTTTCTTTATTCAGTGCAAACAGACTTAAGTTTATATGTTTTATGGGTTGATGTACTTAGGAAACAATGCCTGGGTTTGGAAGATATACACTGAGGTTTTTTTATACCTGCTGTTCTGATGTTGGTGTCCTCTGTAGGACTCTGATGGCAGTGTTGGGGAGCTCAGTGAAGGTCAAAGACCAAGGCTGACCAGAGCAGAAGAGAGAATCCTGATGGGACATTCCCTTTATCTGGACCATCCAACTGCTCAGAGCTCTGAGGACAGACCACACCAGGGATTCCGTCCTGTGTCCCCAGGACAGCTCACCCAAATTGGAGGTGCAGTTATACTCTTAATTCTTCTCTGGGATATTTATGTGGATTCTGAGGGGTTTTGTGTAATAAAGCTGAAATAATTTCAGACAGTGTGTTCAAAATCCAAAATTCACAGGCAGTTCCTACAATGAAATTATTATCATCCCTGTTCTGAGAACTGGATTTAATTCAAGCCATGTGTTTACTCTTCTTTGCAATCTTTAACAAATTGAACAAAAATCATGGCAAATAGCCACTTGCCTATGAAAAAGATAACTTGTAAAGTATGTATTTTATTCTTTTAAGTCAAATTCAGTCCTGAAAAACACTTAGTTTAACCAGGGGTGCAGGTAGTTCCCATTGGACAGGTATTAACACCAGCAGTTGAAGCTACTTCTCTCTGTCCCCTTACACAGCACTGCTCCTCTTGGCTTTTAGCACTCCATCCTGGTGATGCTGCAGTGTCTCATAAATGGCAATATATTTCAGCTTCATCTATTCCTATAATGATAGGGAAATTAATATTTAGTATTTTCCCACATGGATGGCTGAGGAACACACATGATGGCTTGTACAAGGCAGTGCAGGGATAAGTTGCTGTGGTGAACCAGGGACTTTTATTTCTTTTCAGTTGAAACCAGTGCTGAAGCCAGTGGTCCATCCTTCCTCTCCCTGATTTTTTTATCCCAGTGTCTCCATTGTCATCTGAAAATGTACATCCACGCTTGTTTAATTTAACAGCTGCAAGCATGTAGAAACTCTTTGTTGACTGTGGTTTTAAATATGTTTAAACTAGACTGAAATAATTATTAAGCTGTTGCAACACAAACTTGGTTGCACTGATTCATCAGAAATTGTGTAAATTAAAGTGATCAAACAGCTGGTTTTCTGTCCTTTTAATTTTCACGTTTCTGGATCTGACAAAGAAAGCAGATATCACATTATTAACCCTTGACCACTAGGAAGTGGATTGATATTGAATGTGTTCGACACGTGGCAAAAATAATCTTGGAGAAATAAGAATATTTGCTTGGTTTTGAAGTGATTAAACATTTGAACTGGTTGCACAGAGAGTAATCTTTTAAAGTAGCTGTGACCAAATATTTTGGACCAACTACATGTTGAAATACATTGAAAATACATTCTGGTAAATTATACACTGTTAAACATTTACTTTAAAGTGGTTTGTTGCTTGGAGATTGGTTACATCAGGCTCCCTGGGGTAAGACATTTCTCCAAGTCACTTGTTTAACTCTGTTGCTGGAGGACAGTCAGCACTGAGGACACTGTGATAAAGGAATAAATCAGTGATCTAGGTCATTTGCAGATAGTGATGGGACAAAGGGGAAGAGTTTTAAGCCAAAAGATGAGAGATTTACATTAGATGTGAGGAAGAAATTCTTTACTCAGAGGGTGGTGAGACCCTGGCACAGGTTGCCCAGAGAAGCTGTGGCTGCCCCATCCCTGGGAGTGTTCAAGGCCAGGTTGGATGGGGCTTGGAGCAACCTGAGCTAGTGGAAGGTGTCCCTGCCCATGGCAGGGGGTGGAACTGGATGATCTTTAAGGTCCCTTCCAACCCAAACCCTTCTGGGATTCCATGGTTCTGTAAGTCTCTAACAGTGCTCAGGACCATGGAGTTAGAAGGTGCCTGTTAATGGGAGAACCTGTCCCTAGGGATATCTTCTCCTTACCCAGACTGTCCATAGCTGGATCTAGCATGGCATGTTTCTATCTCCTCTATATCTTCTTTTTTTTAATTTATTTTATTTAATTTAGCATGCCCTTTGACTGTCCTGTAAATATCTTAACACTTTTCAAAACCAAACCAGCTCCTGCATTTGATGATAATCTACAAACAATGTGTTTCTCCGCTGATTTTTTTAAGCTCATTTCTCAAAATCTCATAGTATTGTTTTTATTTTAGTATTTTTTTGAGAGGAGACAAGTGCCCTGGACTAACTACCATAGGGGAATTGCCCTGTGCTTTCACAGAATCTGTAATAATCCCACACTGAGCTGTGTTGCATTCTCATGATTTATAGTTTAGCTTCTCTCCCTCCCCACCTCCGAACACAGCACAGTATTCATTGCATTGCTAAGGAAACATCATTGTGTAAAAGCTCAGGTCTGCTTTCAAGGCAAGAGTGTTTTCCTATCAGGGAGGAACAGAAAATCTTGTTTCCAAGTCCTTTTGTTAGTGAAGTCAATGCTGAATAGGAAACAATCCCTTCTTGGAGGGAGGGCACGGTGGAGGGGGGAAGGGAATGATCCCTGATTGTTTCCACTTTCCTTCCAAATCTTTTTGATCTGACCACTGGTATGTGAGATTGCCAGTCAAATCACCTATTTCCTGATGGCCACAACAGCTGCAGTGGAGGCCCATCATTTTATTGGACAGTTATTTTTAGGGCTACAATTAAATAATTGTTACACCACTGGCTGTCCAAGTTCACATATTTCAGGCTGTGCCTCTCTGTCCACAGAACCTTGCAGTGGATACTCAGTTTCTCTCTCAGAATGAGTCGCTCACAGATGTATCTGTAAAAAATTTGGGGGTTGTGTGTCTCGTCTCTGGGTTATTTTCAGTTTTGTGCCCAGTTTTTATTTGTGTTATGGAAACATGATGTCCATTTGTAGGATGGAGTAGGTGTTGCTCATGCAGATACCCAACAGCATCTTCCTGATCAGTCCTTCATTTATAAATCCTTGTTTTCAGTGCTTAAAGTCATAGACATAAAAACCAACATGCAAATGAAATGTGGCACATGCAGTCTTAAAGTGAACAATAATTACAGTTAATTAAGCAATGATTATAGTTAATTAGGCTTAAAATTCGTTCCTTGGCTCTGTATGATAGCAGAAGGCTAAAGTTAGTTCAGGAGCTGTCAGTACATTTTTCATAAAGATGCTTCACATACTTGCAGGCTGCAAAAGCATGATAAATGCTGGATTAGAGAGCAAATTATCCCTTTAAAATAGACTATGCACAGGTTTCTTTTAATAATTTCCTGAAGAATCCTTTCCAGTCTCTTTCCAGTAAGTAGGATAAAGCTCATTAAGCATACAAGGTATGATGAACTGTACAGCTCTGAAACTCTCAGAAATGCTGCCCCATTAGAAATCTACAGATGATAAAACTGATTTATTTTTTCAATTTCCACAGACTCTTATTTCTTTTTTGTTCCCACAAGAACAGTTTAAGGGCTGTACAAAAGGCCATGTAAGGAGGAAATCACTCTCTTTAACACTGCATGTTGCACTGTTGCATTTTGAAAGGCTGCACATTCTGCTACAGCACTTGACTAGGAAATTATTGCTCTGGCTCATCAAGGAACTTTTTTCTCTCAGCAGAAATTCTTGGAGATGCAGATACAAGTCGTGGTCCGATGCTTTTGGCTGAGCTGGAATCGCAGCCAGCTTCAAATCCCTCTCTGCAAGCAGCCCAGCCAGGCTGCACAGTGACATCTCTCTCAGAGGATCTGTCCCAGGTGAGCTGAAAGGATTCTTTCTGTGACTAGTCAGAAGGAGCAAACTGTAACCTTGGAAAACAGATTTTCCTATTCCACTGTCGTGCCTGACATCACAGAACTGCTGCATTTTAAGTGACACGTTCAGCTGAGAAATTGAAGTCAGAACTACATGTGTGTAATAAAAATGATTGTGTTTCCTGTGGCAAATCCTTACAATACCCTTTCTGCCAGGCTCAGACCTTCTCTTTTTACCTTTTCTGCACTTCCTCACGGCTTCACTGCTCTCACAGCATCTAATACTGATCTGATACTCAGTTCAGATGGGGCATTCCAATGCTTTAGGGGCACAGAGCTTCACATACAGAAGAATAACATCATGGGTATACAGGAGAGGTAGCAGCAATGAGGGATTTGGCCTCAGAAGTTCTAACCCACTGATTCAGCATTTCAGGAGCTTCATTTGTCCTAATAGGGGCAAGGTTGGAAAGGCAGTAAAGGATAATGTTCCTCAGAACACTTAAAGGTAGAGGAACATCCTATTGATCTCTGCTTCAAACCTAGACAGCTAATTTTTTTTTTATTAGTATGTGCTGTTACCTAGAGATGATGGTTTACTTGGTAACTGGGGATAAATTCAAATAACAAGTGGCAAAAGCTAAAAATGAGGTGGCAGACTGCTCTCTAATATGTGAAGCTTCAGAGGGTGTTTGAAAGTAATTATGTATTACCGTGGTTGCTGTGTTCATGGATAAATTCTGGCCTTCCCTGGTTTTCTATATAGAATAACCTAAAGTATCATTTATTCACCTGACTTTGCCATGTTATAACCCACATTGCCACGTTTGGCTTTATGATTTTGAGCCTTGATGCCATTGGTGTCTGAGCAGTCCTTAAATGTATCACCTGAAGTGTTGCATCTTCGAAGAGGATTTTAAATGTCACACCTCTTTCACTTTGAGATCACCAGAACATACTGTTTCTTGGAATGACTGTTCATGGGCAAAACTGGATTCTGTGACTGCTGTGTGTGTTGGGGTGAAGCTCATATCCTTGTTCTTGTCTCACTGGCCAAAAGTAATGGGGACAGAGGGGATAAAACATGTTTCCTTTTTTAGCCCCATTAGCTGTGGTAAAGAATACAGTGATACCTGCATCTTATACTCAGCTGATGGGGTTAGGATTGATTTTTACTTTTTTAGATACAGGGAAATAATAGTTTACTGTGTGTAAGATTGCCCATGTACATGGTCTTACCTATGCAAGAAATCTGAGGTGATCTGACACAGTGTCTGTCACAGAAAATATACAGTTATATATTGGCTATCACTTTATATGTAGATAGTTATACATTATCTTATCTTCAGAAACTTTTTCTTGCATCTGAACCCTTAGTGTGGCCTTCTTTTTTGCCTGCTGGCATGTAAAACTCACCCTCCCTTCGAACCAAGCAACCAAACCCCTTAACTTTGTGTGGTTTTGTTAGGTTTGGTTTTCTTTCCCCCCCAACAAAACAACCTCTTCCTGTGTGTGTTTATTCCTGATGTAAGATTCCAGATCAGTGTTCCTCCCAGGCCCACCTTTTAGCTCTTCTCTGATGTGACCATACCTATAAGTGATAATCACAATAAACATCCCTCCTGGATGGGGCAAAGCTGTTTTCCATAAGATCCTCTGCTAGATTTCTACATCCTTCTCTGAAAGAAAAAAATGATCCCTGTACCAGATGATTTGAAAGCTTGTTTTGACAGCATCTCTCTGCCATGTGACAGTGATGAACCTTTCCCCTCCTTTCAATTAGGGATGGCATCTGTGTTCTGCTCCACGGCTGGATCTGCTTTGTCACCTGCCTGGAGGAATCAGATTTTCTGGGAACATAATACCAGCTTAGGAGAGCAGGAGCTACTCAGGCTTTCAGAATGATTCATTCATTGTGTGCAATGTTTAAGGAAAATAATCGCTTTAAACTTCTTGAAAGATTTCCTCCCAGGTTAGTCACTGACTCTCACATCAGTTGCTTCTCATCTTGTTTTCCATCTGCAGGCAGTGTTTGCCTTCACTGAAGTTAAACTGTATCACCTACACACAAAGCCAGGAGACAAATCTATTCAGGAGCAAAGTTTGCTGAGAGACCTGAAGAAAATACACTATTTCAGGCAGGGTCCAGCCAGCCTTGGTAGAGCTTTGTCCTGATTTAACTGGGAATGATCTTCCTGGATGTTGGGGTTTGTTGTGGCAAAGCTTGGGTGGTTCCTGCAGTCTGTCCAAACAGGATCCTTATGTCAGGGGTCATCTATGTACCACTTGTTTGCTCCCTGGCACTGGTGTGTAGATCAGGTTTTGACCAGCAGAAAGAGCACTGAATTTTCATGTAGGGCACAGGCAAATGCCTTTTAGTCATGAAATCTGTGTGGTCACTCTCTCCAAAACAAACAGTTTAAGTCATATAGGAATTCTCTTATCTACCCAAATTCCTTGGCTGCTCCTCCATTTCTAGCATTAGATAATTTTGGGGTTTTTTTAGATTTATATGTGCTTTTAGCCACTGTCAGACAGAAAGCCAGACTAAATGCATCTTCAGTTTGACCCCTTCTGTCCGTTCTTGTGCAACAATACAGGAATTGACTGTTATTTGTGGCCACTTTGCCCCTCTGCTCTCAGCTCTAAGAAGCAGGAGAATGACTGGGAGGAAGCTGGGCTCTTCTATTCTAAATAAATCATTTTGATCACGGGAGGGACAGCAACATTGAAGTCATATTTGCGTGGCTGAACATTCCAAAGGTGGTAAATCTAAATCATCTGAAGCCCCAAATGCATTGTTAAAATCTTAGAGAATCATTTGGTTGCAAAATATTTTCATGATATGCTTTTATAAGTATGAATGTTTTTGTACAATCCACATTTTTTAAGTGGGATTGGCACTGTGGTATTCTCATTAGCTTTCATTTTTTAGTATTTCAAAAGACATGGCTTTTTTAATCTTCAGGAATGCATAATTGTAGGTTATGAATACGTTATCTCCCAACTAATGTTTGCACCTCAGTTCAGTTTAAACTGGTTTTTGGTTCATCCTATTAAAAATGCAAAAGAAAACAACAACAAAAAAAAAACCCACACTTGAAATGGACCCATTTGGAAATGGACCCCACAATGGATCCTGTTTTGCTGCTGACATTTAATGTTCTGTAGCCTTGGTGGCTTTCAATCACCTTTCCACGAGACCTTTCTGCTTTCAGAAAATAATCTCAGCACTTTCTCACCTTGTGCACTTTAAATGATGAACAGAATTGGACAACATCGTGGTGGCAGAGGTACCCCAGTCAGTGGTGACACTGAATAGTTTTTCTTTTTGTTCCTTCTGGTTTTTACCCCGTTGGCTTAAATGGTTGTTAACTGCATGAGAAGCAGTGTCCTCACTGCTGAGATTCCTGATACCATCAGAGGCAGGTGTTAACTGAAAAAAAATGGGAAGCCCTGATCACAGAGTTGGCACCATGTTTGCCAGACATAAAAATTTTCTTATTTTCGTTAATACTTTTGGCTGTTTGGCTCATGGCCTCCACAAATAGTGGAGGGTTTCTCTTGCTTTCCTTTCTCTTTCCTTCTCTTCCTTTTTAGCTTTTTCTTCCTTTTTAGCTTTTGGAGGAGGGGAGCAAAATGCCCCTGGTGCTGTGTCATGAGATCTTCAAGAGAACAGCAGTGCCACTGCTTCTCAGGGCATATCATTTTCCCTGAAGTCATAGAGCAGTTCTTTCCATGGGCTCCACATGCTGTGTGATATGCAAACACATATGGTCTTTCTTGTGTTCCTCCTTAAGGCTTCATAAAAAAAACCAACTTATATTCATCCATGGAATCAACAGAATAACTGATGAAATCAAATTTGTCTGTCTTAAGAAAACGCTTCATTCTTCTAGGTAGGCAGATGGTGACAGAACGAGGGGCACTGGTTTTGAACTGACAGAGGGCAGGGTTAGGTGGGGTCTTAGAAAGAAATTCTTGGCTGTGAGGGTGGTGAGACCCTGGCACAGGTTGCCCAGGGAAGCTGTGGCTGCCCAATCCTTGGAAGGGTTCAAGGCCAGGTTTGAAGAGCCTTGGAGCAACCTGGTCTAGTGGAAGGTGTCCCTGCCCAGGGCAGGGCGTTGGAACAGGATGATTTTTAAGGTCCCTTCCAGCCCACACCATTCTGTGATTCTAGAACTCCACGACTGTGTTTTGCACTTATATTTCCTGTCTACTTGTAATGGAATGTCCTCAGGACACAATTCCTCTTCCAGTTAACACGTAAGATAACAAGCAAACTTGACAAATGTCTCCCTTTTTAACATGCAAAGCATTTGTTGCTTCTAAAAACTTTCCCTGCAGCGTTGTTGCAGACCTGGGTCCTGGAGAGCATTTCAGCAAGAATAGAAAATGGTTTTAAAAACTGGGCCAAGGAAATAAATTTTAGACTTGACCTGGGTTTTCCAACCAATTAATATTTTTCTTTTCCCTTTCAAATTTCTCTTGTTAGTCAGGAGGATAATACCTAGGGAGAAGTCCTGGATATTGAAGAAAGCCAGGGAAATAGTATGTTCTTTCCACCACATGCTTTGAGTAAAAATTGAGGGTCTCCTGTGTCTTCAGGTCTAAATGGCACTTTGCCATCCATACCTACTGCTCCCAGGATGTTTGTCCAGAGGGAATAACAATGCAATAGGCTGATTGAGAGCTGAATTCTTTTGAAGTCAAAAGGAAGGAGAACAAATGCATATCCTTTAATGAATCTTTTAAAAACCTCTTTGGATGTTTCTTGAAGCTCCATGTAATCTTGCTGTGCTTGTACATCAGAAGTCAGGTTTGTAATATGGTTTTAATGTGTGATACACAGGAGGAAAGCCAAGGAGCTGCACAAGTTGAGACTGTGAGACCACGAGTTATCCTTGTGAGAAGGATGTCTGAAGAGATGCAACAAGCAGGTAAATTTTGTCAATAAGCAAACAGTTCTCTCAGTTAAGCACATCACTTTTAAATATTGTTGTATACTGATGTATAATAAAGTTCTGATTTTTTAAAATCTGATTTTTATTACTACAAAGTTTCCAAGCATTTGTGTGTGCATAGTGTGTATATGTGTATATAGATATGATATTGTTGGGGTGCACTCAAAGGATTGGAAATTCAGCCTGGAGAAGAGAAGGCTCCAAGGAGACCTTAGAGCACCTTCCAGTACCTAAAGGATCTCCAAGAGACCTGGAGAGGGACTTTGGACAAGGGCCTGGAGTAACAGGACAAGGGGGAATGGCTTCACACTGACAGAGGTCAGGGTTAGCTTGGATATTGGGAAGAAATTCTTCCCTGTGAGGGTGGTGAGGCCCTGGCACAGGTTTTCCAGAGAAGCTGTGACTGCCCCATCCCTGGAAGTGTCCAAGGCCAGGTTGGACAGGACTTGGAGCAACCTGGGATAGTGGAAAGTGTCCCTGCCCATGGCAGGGGGTGGGACTGGATGGTCTTTAAGGTCCCTTCCAACCCAAACCCTTCTGGGATTCTCTGATTCTATTAAATGTATTTGTATGTAAGTCATCAAAATCCTTGTAATTAAGTATTTATTTAAATTTGTGCTTGCCAGGAGCATTACAATGTGCATCTTGTGTAGTCAACTGAATCTTAATTGCTTTATAGAATGCTGTTCAGCACATGAGATATTCATGATGTTGTGATAGAAGGGAGTGGTTCCTACATGAGAGAAAATGCAGGGGTGCTACACAAGAACTGAAAAGTAGTAGTAAGTTAAGACCATGCAAATGTGGGAAAAAAATATAGATTTTCAGCGTTAAAAGGACCTGGTTTGAGATGGGCTTTAAGCTGGTGTGTAACAGATAATAATTTTCTTTAGTGAAGGACACTCGGCATTATCTGTGCTATTTTTGGAGATTACTTAACAGTGTTTGTTGAAAGAGTTAAGGATGATGAAAGAGGGGGAGAGAATATCTTTTGTTTATTGTGGTTCAAGTCAGTTTGGAATAGCATAAACTGTGCACATTACTGCCATGTTTAATTGTTTCAGCAGATAAGAACTTTGTGGAGGTGCTGGTGTGAGATATGTAGCAGTTTTAATCTTACACACTAAGAACAGGAATCTAAAAACCTGCATGTCTACAATATATCCAATTATAATTGCTCCACCCTAGCACAGACAAATTCTTCCTTCAAGCCCTTTTAAAAATAATTCTTTGAACTTCTTCCATTTAATTTTTTTTTAAGAAAACATCTCTTCGAATTAGAATTCCGAGGGAATTATTTTGCTTCAAATATTTATAATAAGTGGTAAGAAAAGCCCTAGGCCAGTGTTGTTGGAACCTCATTTCAAAACCGTGGTTTGCATATGAAGAAAGTTATGAATAATGTAAAAATTATCTGTGGACAATTAGTGGAAAAGCTGACAGAACTGAAGTGGCACAACTTAGTGCATGTCTGGTATTTCCCTATACATTTCCCTATACTGTAACACGAGGAATTTGGGCACAGTCCAACTGTGTCTGTGTGTCAGCTGAAAATGTGTGACCAGGAGATGGCAGTAGTCAATTTTCTTTGAGAGAATCAAAAGAAAAAAAAAAAAGAAAGATGATTTAGTGATTTATATACCAGGATCATTTAAATCTCATTCAAAGCATACATATTTAATGAGCCAATAAAAATCTAGAGGGTTTGGAAATGGAAACAACTGTCTGTCAGTGTTAACCAGAAGGTCTTGTCTCCATGAGCTTCACCACAGAGAACTTAATCAGGCAAAAAGTTCAGGGGAAAAAATTAATAAGAAGCATTTGAAAGAAAAAGGAAAACTTGCAACATGATAAGTGTAGGTGGGTTTGAGTAAATACAACATTTTAAAATCAAGCACATCTGTTGCTGTAAGTTCAAAGCACCCTGTTTATAAAAACTTCATGTCAGATGGTGGCCTTCACTGGAATAGCAAGGGACAAGAAATACTTCCCTGGAAGTGGAGAAGCATTTCGGAGACAGGATCACTAAGGTAGTTTTTTGGAGTTTAAAGGGTAAGTGGTTGGATTGGTAGAGCTTAGGAAATCTAAAGCCCTGAGATGAAGTGTGAGTTCAGAGTGCTGGGAGAAAAGGGAAATGGTTTTGGACCTAAAGTTGGATGTAAGAAAAAAGCCATTTTTACTTAAATAATAAATACATGCCAATATTTGATTCATCTTTCAATGGCTATGAATATATATATATATATATATACATACATATATATATATATATATATATATTATAGAACTTTCTTTTGTTGTTTAAAAATTTCTTGTGGTCTGCACTGAACATGTGTTTTTACTGAAGGAAAGTTGATTGATGGCTTCTAATGAAAGCTGAAGTTCAGTAGGACTGCTACAATATCATGCCTGAAAGGGTAAAGTCTCCTGAAAGTTACAGCTGAAAATCAAGCCTGAATGTATTATTAATTGAAATGTGTGCCTTCTCTAGACATAGTGGAGACAGTGGTTTGAAAACACAGAGTTGTAGTACATAATATACATGCATATATATTTTTGGCTTTATAATACCCTTTAATCTTTGTACTGTTCTTTCATACATCTTCATGCATTTAATATGATAGTAATTGTTGTGGTTGGTGAATGCACATATTTCCAGAATTTAAGCATTTTCGGGCTTACATTAAAGGGATTCAGAATTTTTAAAATTAAAATGAAAGAGCAGGTGGCAATGTTTGACTGCAGAGTGTTTTTAAACTTTAATAAGAGCAGCTCAGAACCAGAGGTGGATGTATCTTCGCTTAATTATTTTTTCTGCAGCACAGACTCTCAAAATGTGACCTAGAGAGCAGAACTTCATGGTAGTAATTCCTTTCTATCTCCAGCTGGTGAATTATACTCAGGCAGCCATAAGTAGCTGGGAAAGTAATATTGGGACACTAAGGAATTGGCTTTGTTGCCACAGAGAGGTTGCACAATTGCTTGTGGAGGAGATGATCTGTGCAATACATGAATAAGACAACAAGAAGCCTTTAAAACAATCTGTATAGAAAAAATAAAGCTTCCATGGTCCTTGTTCAGCACTGAAAATGGGCTGCTTCTGTGTCAACATTGACAGGATGCTGTACTGAAAGCTGTAATACTGAAAATATGGCCATAACTAAATACTTCTTTGTCTCTCTTCTTCAGCCAGGAATTGCTCTGAGTTAGGTTTTGGGTTATTTTTTCTTAAAACTATTGTGGCGTGAGGCAAATCTGTACCAGATGCTTCAAGGAAGGAAGAAGATTAGGATAAGGCTAAAGGTCTTTCTTTTTTTTCTTAGAACTGGAACTGTTTTGGTCAAACTCAATGACTGTTCTATAGAAAGTTTACTTTTGCCTTAATATCCTGCTGTTTCTTTCTTTGGCCTGAATTTCACTGGAAGGCTTTTGCTGAGGATTCTCCATCCCACCCTGAAAACAGCAGCTGGTGAAGCAAAGCAGAGCTGTTCTTCTTCCACACTGTGGAGGGAACCACCACAACCTGAGGGGCAGAAAAAGTGTGTGTGTGTGTGTAGCTCTTTGAATTCAGCTGTTTTCTGAGAGGAGATCTTGGAAATTGAAGTCATGAAATCACTTAGCTGTAATTATGGCATTCTTCAAGCAAGTGCCCTGCCAGAGGTTTGTGTAAGTTTTTCAGTGCTTCTTCAGAATTCAAATCATAAAATGGTTTAGCTTGGAAGAGACCTTAGAGATCATCCAGTTCCAACCCCCTGTCGTGGGCAGGGGCACCTTCCACTAGACCAGGTTGCTCAAAGCTCCATCCAGCCTGGCCTGGAACACTTCCAGGGATGTTTCTGGTCTATTTTACCTCTGGTTTTCCCATCCAGTTACCTCTCTGCTATCAGGTGGCTCATGGACATCATTCAGTTAATATATTTTATGTTTGGGGAAGTCAGGAAATGCAAACTCGCATTTCCTGCAGAAACTCTGTGTTTTCTATAAGTAGTCATCAGCTTTTAGGTGCTCCGAGTGGATTAGAACACCAGTTCTCGAGGAGTTTTTGGTTATTCTGCACGTGTCCATAGGAGTTACACGATAGCCCACACAGTAGAAAACACATCTGAGTAATAAGTGTGCATTTTGCATAACATTCCACCTAAAATCCTCAGTAGCCATGCTTGAGAGTTTCTAGTTTGAATTACTGTAAGTACGAAAAGTACTGTGTTATAGTACATTTTTGGAGCAGGAGTTTTTAATTTCTTGGCTTTTGTAAGTATAACTTATCCATTAACAAGTGTCATTTATATCTGTGGTTGCTTCTTTTCCCACCGAGTTACTTCAGTTCTTTTTCAGACAAAATGTTAAAGCAGAAGTGTGATTTTTTCCATAGATTAAGGCAAAGTCTTGTGCAGGATTGTTGCTGTGGACAGTGATGTGCTGCTGCTGGGGGTGTGCTCTGCTGCTTCAAGTTTGGGTCATGAGGAGCCAAGCTCCAAGAGCTGCTGTGGGTCTCATGGGATTGTGCACACCTTTCTACCCAAAAGAGATCCCAAAAGATCTCTTTCTGGAAAATGATCCTCTGCTCTCATAGAGGAATTTCTTCCCCTCATTTACTTGTACTGAAGTTGTAAAGAATAGGAACTACAAGCAGGTGAAGCACGACTCTCTCTGGTATGTTTTTTAGACTCCTAGAATGTCGTTTGATTTTCTGAGGCACATAAATGAATTGAAATCCAAGTAATCAGATGGAGAAATAAAAAAACAAACAAACAAACAAACAAACAAAAAACACCAAAAAAACCCCAACAACAAAAAAACCCAAACAAAACCAAAACAAACAAAAACAAACAAACAAACAAAAAACCAACCAAGAAGACACAGTTTATATTTAAAGAAGATTGTACAAGGCAGGCTGATATTACCCTGCAGTCTGAGGGTTTCCTGCTGAGTGCCGTGCTCAGGGAGAATCCATTCCCCTCTGGAGGCCAGTTCCACACCACATATGACCTGGACCTTTTCTTTTGGATCTACATGCATTAGTTTTTTGTTCACTTGGCAATTTCCTTCTGCTTCTAAGAGGCTGAGAGTTAGTTCTTCTCTTCCTGCAGCCCTCCTTAAGTGTCACAGAGGGACACAGCTCCCTCACTGCTGCAGTGACATTGCTGTGACCTTGTGCTGAGGCTTTGGCTGTGGGAGGTTTGTGCAGAGGCAGAAAACTTCCCTTTTCAGTCTTCCCCTGGTGCCTGTCTGTACAGGTGATGCTTCACACCCCTCATGAAGTCTGCACAGCTTTCTGTATCCTCATCCAGTCCTCCTGAGAATCCAGTGCTGTGCTCTGTTGAGTGTCAGTGTGGGGAATCTCTGGAGGGGAAGGTATTTTGCATTTTTCATACAGCAACAAGAATAAAAGCAGGAAATCTTCCAGTGTGGGCTTAAGGAATGTTCCTGGCCAGAAGTTTTAAGTCCAGGAGGTGGCACTGACAGCTGTTGCCCCAGTGCTGGAGCAGGTGAAAGCAGTTCACAGTTGCTTCTTTCTCTGTTTTGATCAGATCTTTGTGTTTAAATACACTTATTTTGCTGAGGTTCAAGGGTGTATTCCTGTACCAGTCCCCTCCTCTGGTCTGTACACAGCAGTAAGGATTTTCAGTGAATTCCAGCACCAGCTGGGGTTTTTTGGGCAGAGAGGGAAAGAAAAACTTACTCAAAGTGACATGATCACCACTTAAAGTATTACTTTCTATGGAAACTGTCAAATACTAGAATTTTTTACTTTTTTTTTCAGATTTACTGGGGCTCAAAGTAAATATTCCAAAATCTCATCTGATTCTCTCTTCAAGCCTAGATTTTGAAAGACTGCAGGTGATCTGATCCAGTGACCTGTGGCATCCCTCGAAGTGCTTTTTATAAATCATAAACTAGAGTTCAGGGCAACATCAGAATTAAGCCTCATATTTCACTCATAGCTGGGGGCTGTAATGTGAAAATAATGAGGGACCAGTCTCTTTTCCATGCTGGTAAACTGAAAACTCATGGCACTGCTGCATAAAGCACCCAGTGTATGTTTGGAATTTGTCCTTTTTCATGGAATCATAGAATCACAGACTGGTTTGGGTTGGAAGAATCATCCAGTTCCACCCCCCTACCTTGGGCAGGGACACCTTCCACTAGCCCAGGTTGCTCCAAGCCTCATCCAATCTGGCCTTGAACACTTCCAAGGATGGGGAGTCCACAACTTCTCTGAGCAACCTGTGCCAGGGCCTCACCAGCAATATAGTAAGAGTTTCTTCCTAATATCTAACTTTAATCTACTCTCTGTCAGTGTGAAACCATTCACCCTTGTCCCATCACTTTTTACCTCTAAATGTGATTTCCAGTCCAGGTGCCTGCTGAGCATCAGCTGCCTGTATCACATCACACAACACCAGGGGGTTCTCAGGGCCTTCTGTTCTAAAGTATGTCTTAATAATGTAAAGGGTTTCACTTCCAAATTAATTAGAATTTTTTTTAAAAAAATTACTTCATAATTGCATTTACTTTTCAGACATTTGTGACAACCTGCTGGAACCTGTCCAGGCTGCCAGGGAGTTCTGCTAAGCTGCAGCACCACTGCAATTCTCCATATCTTCCCTTTTTATCCCTTTTGGCCACTCAGGGTTTTTTTAATGATTATTTGATTGATTGGGGTTTTTTTGGTAATTTGTGTCTCTAGGGGCCAGGCATATTCTAGGCAGAATTCTTATTAAAAGGAGGACACCTCTTGGTGCTGCATATCCACTCTTAAGAATTGGAATGTATTAGCTGAGAGCCCTAAATTGCTATTTCCACTTTGGCAGCCTACCTTTGATGTCTCACCAGCTCCAGTTTTAGTTGTATAAATCCACCTATTGTCAGCCTGTCTGGGGGTCAGGCTCCAATGTGATGCTTTTCCTTTTGTGTAAGATTCTCATGTGGTGGTGGATCAGCTGGAGTTGCTGTGGATTGCAAGCAGAGGATGATCTTGGTAACATGTATTAAATACAGTCTCAGATCTCCTGGACACTCACACACTCCTGCCCAGTCTATGGAAGTTGCTGTGCCAGGGCAGCCTTTCCTTCAGCCTGCCTAGGATTGGTAAACACGCTGGGATCTCACTGAAGCAGCTTTGTATTGAGGATTATGATTTGTATGCACTTTTACAAACTTACAGTAATTGCTGTTGCCTTCATTGTAAAGAGCAAAATATAAACACACACAATAAACCCCTTTAATGGGCACTGATCCCACTGGCACTGATCTTGAGCAGCTCTGAATAAAAGCAGATGGTAGCAGGCTGACTAGGCTGACCTGCTTTCCCCTTTCATGCAAACATTGCTTATATAAATGGGGGACACACACAAAAAATTAATGGGCTTGGGCAAGCCACCTAAGGACAGAGACTCCCCATGTACTTAATGCTTACATCAGCCCCAGGGCTGTTTCCAGTTAGTTCTTCTCTGGAGGGAGAAGTTTCTCACAAATTAGTGGTTCCACAGCTCTGAGCCCATGGTTTAATAAGAAAGAACTGATGTGCCTCTAGAAAGTAAGTGTGCTCAGCTGTTCTGTGGCCTGTGTGTTGTGGTAGGTCATGGAAAAGGATCAGAACACTCTCTCCTGAACCTGCTGCTCATTTATAGACATATAATTGAGTCTGAAGTCCCTTTGCACATCATCGTCTGTCATAATGTTGTGAAGAGGCATTGGATTTTTATGGTCTTGTACTGCTTTAATTCACGTGCCTGTTTGTTAGCAGGGATGGTAAATGAATTTAAATTGAGATTCCTGGTTGTTCTAAGTGATGTGCCTCTTGTCACTATAACAAGACGTGATCAGGGGGCTGGAGCACCTCTGCTATGGAAACAGATTGAGATGAGAAGAGAGACCTTAGAGCACCTTCCAGTGCCTTAAGGGTATATAAAAAGGAGGGAGATGGACTTTTTATATGGACAGATAGTGACAGAACAAGGGGGAATGGTTTTAAACTGAAAGAGGGCGGGTTCAGATTAGATTTTAGGAGGAAATTCTTCCCTGTGAGGGTGGTGAGGCCCTGGCACAGGTTGCCCAGAGAAGCTCTGGCTGCCCCATCCCTGGAAGTGTTCAAGACCAGATTGGACAAGGCTTGGAGCAACCTGGTCTAGTGGAAGGAGTCCCTGCCTATGGCAGGGGGGTTGGAACTGATCTTTATGGTCCCTTCCAACCCAAACCAGTCTGTGATTCTAAGAAATAGCATTTCCTTTTTCTTATCCAGCAAGGCATTTGGTTGGAGTTACTACCTCCAGGAGCGTGCTGTAGCCACTGACAGAGAGCACAAAGGCAGTTTCCTGAATAAGAAATATTTACACTCCTCAGTCACTCTCATTTTCAGCCTGGTACATCCATGCCAGCTAAGCTGGAGTCAGGAACCATTCCAGCTCTCTCAGGTAGACCTGCTGCCAACTGTGTTAGTTCTGTTGGCAGATCTTCTAGGATGACCATCCTTACTTAGATGAACGGTCATTTAAGTAGGTCTCTTGTCTCTCTTTTTTTTTTCTTTTTAGTTTCTTTTATAAAAAGCATCAGTACCAGAGTGGGAGGTCTTGCTGCCTTTGGGTGCTGGCAGCACATTGCCTGGATACTGTGTGGTGACAGGTGAAGACAAGGAGTATTACAAACACATATTTCAACTTGGAGAAACATATATAGCACTGTGATAGGAGAAATGTAGGTTTGATTTCTTCAGTATGTGCTGAGTTTGTTATATTTTTCTGGTTGGCAGGGAAGGCAGATGTTGCCCTTTATAATTCAGGGGCTCATGTATGTGGGAGAGCAAAGCAACAGAAGGAGCAGCTTCTGCTTTCCCCGCTGTGATGGGTTTGGGGAGCCTTGGGCAGAGGCAGCTGGACTCCCTTCAGCTTTACCTGTTCTTAAATTGCTCTCAGTTCAGCTTTTTAAAGCACCACATAAAACCTGGAAGGGTCCAGGTGTGAGTGTGGGGAGAGAAATCACTAGGACAGGAGTGTGTGTGCCAAGTGTTGTTAGCTTAAGGTGAGTGGTGAATAACCCCCAGATTCTCACTATCTGCCCCCAAATCTCTTCTACAAAGGAGATTGGGGATTTACAAAAAAAAAAAAAGTAATTAATAAAAAATAAGGGAATTAAGAAAACCAAACCAGCCAATAAAGATGGATATTTAGATGATTTGTGTCCACAATCAAATAGTATTTTTTTTAATTTTGCTGCTTATTATATTGTGGAAGGGCTTGACTGACAGGCAGTTTTCATGCTGGTGACCAGTGGCATTACTAGGTACTTTATTTTCTTATTTTTCCAGACACTTTAGGAGTAAACAGACCCTGTACTTCATGCAGCAAAGAGAAGCTTTTCCAGCACCACCTTCTCAATACAGTGATACAAAGACTGCCTATAATTAAATATAACTACATGTTTCCAGTGCCCATGGGATTAATTTCTTAAGACCAGGAGCCCAGGAGACTTTCAAATACAGCAACAGCATGGAGTAAATGTTATCTAGGATGTCTTCCAAATGAAGAATACTATGTAAATAATGGTAATGCTACTCTTTGATAACATACTGATTTAGAGAAATGCAGCCTGCCAAAGCAGCATTTTTCTTAAAAATAGGGTAAGGACTGGTGGGTGAAGATTAAAGTTGTCATGCATGACCTGTTGCTCACTGCTGAGGCTGCACGTGGGGCTGTGTTTTGTAATAGTGTGGAATAACGTGTCCTAACATAAAGCTTGAGCAAAACCCTTTTCATCTTCCATAAAACTCACTTTGTAAGTAAAATACAGCAAATCCTCATCTCTGAAATACCACTTACAAATGTGCTTCTGGTGACTGGGTTTGCAAGGAGCAGTAGTGAATGATGGAGATGGGTTAAATTTTGTCTGTGGACTACTGTGTTCTGGTTTTTATCACAAGTGCTGTCGTTCAGGGGAGAAAAAAAAAACCCTACACCTAGAAAAGCTTAATTTAGATTTAGAACCTTTGTATCTGTGTTGTCGCTCTGCTCTAATCTAAAACTTATGTTTTGCTTTTAAAGAAAGAAGAACTGTTTTAAGCCCAGTTCTAAACAAACTCGGTGAAAGTTGTTGAGTGTGACACAAAATGTGGAGCAGTTCTGTGAAACGCATTTTTTTCCCCCCAATACTTTGGCTGCAGGGAAGTAACTGTTTCTCTTTGTGTAAGGCATGACTTTGCCTTTCTATTAACTCTTTTTTCTTCTAAAGGCAGATAGGCATTTAGTATTAATACAAATTAATAAATCATCGACCATATGTGAACAATGAAAATGTGTATCTCACATTTTCTGGGTCTGGTATAATTGTAGTTGTGTTTTGGTTCAAAATTAAGCAATCGAAGCAGGTTAGACTTATTATGCACTGATCTGCTGATCTCCATCCTAACTCAGGTTGTTACAGCAATGTAATAATCTCAAGGTTGCATGTCATGACCTTGTTTTATGCACTACATATTGGAAGATCTAGGCAGAATTATGTTTGTTTAAAGACAGTGTAACAGCTGCAGTGTTGGTCCTTGTCAGGCCATTCTATCTTCAGTAGAAGTAAAAAGCATTTTTTGGGAGTTGCTTAATTTCTGACTTTTTATTTTTTTTAGTGTGTTTTTATAACCCTAAAACCATAATTGCAGATCTTGAGAAAATTGTTTAATTTACTTAACAGCTGCCATTGTGCCCCCTTTCGCAAATCAGAATTACAAATGGGAAATATTTACTAGTTGGAGTTACAGTGTAAATACCCCATTAACTTCTTGTTGCTGATTTCAGTAATTGGACCCGCTCCTAGAGACAGCCAAGCAAGGGAGATTACCCAGGGAATGCTTGTTTCTGAAGATGCAGCTTCCTTCCTGATTAAAAAAGAAGAGAAACGGGGGGAGCAGTTTCCTGTTGGAATCCTCACTTGAAGGGAGGCTGGGCAGCCGTGCCTCCCCCTGCTCCAGCTGGACTTGGTGTGGAGGCGTTCTCTGATGAGCCATGTCCAAAACCACTTTTACAAGAGCAGTTGGGGTTTGCCTGTGCAGGCAGAGCTGGGATTTAAAGAGGTTTTTGCTCCTCTCTCATCTGCTTTTAATGCACAGCCACGACAGGCAGTATCTCCGAGGTTAAGGCTGGATAAAGGCTGTTCTGTTCCTAAGGTTTGGAATTTTCTCGTAACGACCTAACAGTGACACTCAACCCAAAATTTCAGCTGTGTGTAAAAAAAAAAAATGCGGTCTGACCTCGATATATATGATGTGAAAGATGAATAATAGCAGCACTGCAGGCAAAATCTTCCCTGTGACAGCCCAGCCCTGCAGTGGAGGGTTCAGGAATTTGGCTGCGCTTTTGGAAATGGGCCTCGCGATTCCGCCGGAGAGATGTTGGAGCTCAGACAGAGCCCAGCACACAACGGCTTTGTTGGAGGGTTGGCTCTGTGCTTATGGCAGGAAACTGGAGGAAAACCTGACTTTTCTACCTACAGTATGTGGTGGTTTGTTTTGAATGAAGCCAAGGCTGCGTTTCAGTCTTGTTTTTGGAAGTAAAACCATGCTCCCAGGCTTGGGAACCACAGCAGCTGAGAGCTACAACCACTGGAGATGACAATTAGGGCCTGACTCTCTGCTTCCTTAATTCAGTAGGGATTTCTTCACTTCTTTAAGGACAAACTCCCTTTCTCTGTTAATCCAGAGTGAGCTGTTAAATAAGAACCATACATTCAGAGTAGGTTTAGGTGAGGTGTTAGGAAGAAATTCTTCCCTTTGAGGGTGGTGAGACAGTGGCACAGGTTGCCCAGAAAAGCTGGGGCTGCCCCATCCCTGGAAGGGTTCAAGGTCAGGTTGGAGAGGGCTTGGAGCAACCTGGTCTAGTGGAAGGTGTCCCTGCCCATGGCAGGGAGTTGGAACAGGATGGTTTTTTAGGTCCCTTCTGACCAAAACATTCTGTGATTTCATGGTGTGGTGGTGTGATAAAGCTGACAGGTCTCAGGACCCTATGATTTCCAAGGGTATCCAGAGCATCTCCACGTCACTGCATTTTGCAGACACCCTTGCTTGGGCACCCAAGGTACCCAGGTATGTGGCTGCCTTTCAGAGCATTGCCATCCCACCTTTCACACTGGTGTGGAGCTCCACAGAGCAGAGCCTGCCAGAGGGAATAGGTTGAAGTAAATGAAAAGAAAGTTCAGATGTTTTCGGTCTGAGAGTGAAATTGCAGAAGGCCCTTAGAGCTCTGACTTATTGTGCAATCTCTGTAAGTAATTTGTAATCAAAATACCTTTGCACATGTCACTTCCATATTTCCTGTAATAAAACAGCAAGAGCAATTAAGATTTTGGACCATAATCTTCTACAAACTTCTAAAAATGAGTGGGCTGGGGATTTTTTTTGACTTATGGCTGAAATAGCCAATTTTAAATTTTTGATTGCTTCAAAAAGGTTTGGTAATAGCTATTTCAATAAATTATTTTTCTTTTAACTGTAGCCTGACAAAACTGTTACTTGGTAACATAATTGATCTGAAGTTGACTTCTTAAAAAAAAGAAACCTAAGTAAGAAACCAGAAGAACTCTTCACCAAACTGGAAGTTATCTGTACTCTGGTCACCCAGCATGTGACCTACTGGGCTTTGTGCATTTCAGATCAAAAAAGAATCAGTAAATATATTGCCATATGCATGCAAACGTGTCTAATAACACTCCGTGTATCTGTAATGCTGTTCTGCCACGGTTCAGAAAGTTGTCTGTGGTCTTGGCATTCCTCAGGAAACGTTGGATTAATATAGCTGCCTTTGTCACAGTATTTTTTCCCTGTTTAAGTAGGTGTGTGAAGGCTGGTGCTACGTAAATGAATTACACGGAAGGCTTTGGAGGAAGAAGGGGCTTGTAAACGAGACTGAAATTAATGAATATGAGAATTAGAAATCAAAACTTTATGTTTAGTCTGAGGAGAAACAATTCCTTAAACCGTAACCACATGGCTGTTTCTTGTTTGCATCAACTCTGGTTGACTGTTATTGTCTTCTGGTAATTCTCTGGGGCAGTGGCCTGACTTTGTTGAATGAGCCAATTGTTTTCCTTTGTGTTGCCCATCAAGTGAGTCCCCATCTGGTTTGTATCAGACTGTTTTCACAGCCAACAACTGCTGCCTTTTCTATATCCTGACACTTAAGGGCCCCATGCTATCAAAGCATTGCTGTGATAGCCTGTCTGGCTGGGCCCGTACAGCTGTGCCGTGCAGCTTGAAGCCATTACCCCAGTAATGGTAACTTAGAACTTGAACTGGCTCTTATTCCCACTGGTGTCGTGTGTACAGTGAACAGAATACATTTTTGTTGAACTCAGTGTTCCACACACAAAAAGGAAAAAAAGAAAAAAAAGAAAAAATCCTTTAAAGCTCTCGTTCGACTTTGTGTGATTGGTGAGTTTTTGTTTTCCGGCAGCTTCCTGTATCTAGAGGCAGTTTTGTGTTCTTCTAGAAATTAATGAATACAAGGCAAGCCATATTCAGTTAAGGCACTGTTGTTATTACTTACTTTTATGGTACATTAAAGCTCAATAAGTGAAAATTAAACAAGCAAATGGTTCTTAATGAGGATTTTTCTTATCAGATTTAGGAGAGGTTTCCAGGAAACTTTCCGTGCGTGATAAATGTAGGTTGTGTGAATGATGCTGCACTTTGGATACTCTGCTACTCCCTTTCCAAGTATCTCTCTAAAAATACAGAGCAAGGAACAGTGAGTCTGTACTAACCTGTTTCAGGGAAGGATTGGAGAACTCTGTTGCAGTAGAGTTAAAACTGTGTTGCAGTTTGCATTGCAGAATCACTGAGAGGCCCCAGGCATGATCCAGGTCCTTTCCAGGCTTCCAGCATGGCAGGAGACAGTCCTGTTGCAAGAGATCTTGCAACATGTGTCTTCTCTCTCTCCAAGATTGAAAAAAAAATCCCTCTATTGCATCAAATAAGAGTGACATTCAAATGATGTGTATAAAGAAAGATGATCTTGAAGCATTTGTTCTCTCCTGCACTTGTGTAGGCAGTGTAATGATGAGGGGAAACATATTCCACAACTTGTAGATGTATTGAATATTAAGTATATTCTGGATTCAATTATTACATGATATTTAAGAGAGAGAGAGAAAGGAAATAATGGATAATGTTTCTAAAATTTCTGGTCTTACTGTGAGCATGTGCAAGAAACTGCTGGAAAACAACTTGATTTATCTGATACTTGCAGAGTAAGTGTTCCTGAACCTGGAAGTGCATGTGTGTGTGTATGTGCATAATGTGAATGAATTTGCTTTGAGTAACATGCTGGGGAGCCATTAAATTCCATGAGACTCATGAGATAAGCCTTTCTTTGCCATTGTGCTTTTCCTGCTGGCACACACTGGATGTCAGATTAGGATTGTGCAAAGTAATTGGGTCTGTGTCACTGTCAGGTGTGTGGAGGGTTTGCAAAAGCTGCTTTCTTAAGGAGCTTTGCATAATTGCTGTTCCTATGAACCCTGTACAGCTCCTAAATTCAGGTGTGTGCTCTGGAGTGGTGAACAGAGCCAGGTGTCTGGGCCCTTCACCTCGGGGGTCTTTTCCAGCCTGGAGGGTTCTGCTATTCCAAGTTGTGTCCCATCACCACAGAATCCACACTCTGCAAGGAAGCTGCTCCCTCACATGCTGACTGGATTTCCATGCACAGTCCTTTGCAGTGCAGATTTCCCTGCATTTTAGCCAGGAATATTTAAACCCAGAGAACTGATAAATTATTTTCATTCAGGCTGCTTACAGGCTCTGTTAATCTTGCCTGTGACCCCAAGCAATGAGGAAAGGTACTGATGAACTGGGTGCACACCAGGTTTGGCACCGAGAGCTTGAACTGGGAAGAGTCAATGCCCTGCATTTCATACCAGTTAGCAGAGATTGAGGTGTTACTGATGTTAAAATCAGCAGTGATGTGTCTAAGAGAGAGTTAAGGAGGAGGTGCAGTGTGCTCAATATGCAGAATACATGTAGAGCAGTACATTTCTACAGCTCATTTATTTGAACTAATTTAAAGCTGAGATTCACCCAAGTATTGCAAAGGAATCTTGGTTTTACTCATTCCCATGTAACAGGCCAAGGTTCTTGGATTCTTTTATTTTTTTATTTATTTTTTTTTTACCAGGAGGAATGCTTATCTCTATTGCACGAAGTTTAATCACTTTAGATTGCAACAAACTTTAAAATAGCACAAGATAAAAATACACATTTGCTCTCAGACCTCTCCAAGTTTCTGACCCTGGGCATTAGACTGTAGAGGCAGCATTACTTGTCATCACACTGGCTGTTCACTTCAAGAGCAGGTCAGAATAGGGGCTGGACAGAGACAGGACCAGAGGAAATGGCCTCAAGTTGCCCCAGGGGAGGTTTACATTGGATACTGTGAAAAATTTCTTCACTGAAAGGTGGTCAGGCATTGGAACAGTCTGCCCAGGGAAGTGTTGGAATCACCATCCCTAAAAGGGTTCCAAAAAGTGTGGATGTGGCACTTTGGGGACATGGTTTAGTGGTGAACATCGTGGTGTTGGGTTAATGGTTGGACTTGATGATCTTAGAGGTGTTTTCCAACCTAAAGGATTCTATGATTCTATAATAGTGGGCTGCCAGAAGATCTTCCAGCAAAGAATTTAATGTTTTCCTTATTTGAACATGTGCTTTCCGAGCTCACATTTACTTGCCTCTCTAAACTTCCTAGAACTGCT
Organism: Manacus vitellinus; assembly: GCF_001715985.3. Classification (NCBI taxonomy): domain Eukaryota; kingdom Metazoa; phylum Chordata; class Aves; order Passeriformes; family Pipridae; genus Manacus; species Manacus vitellinus. The sequence goes on along the minus strand of NW_021940750.1, from coordinate 38,924,756 downwards.
TATTCCTATACCTTTTCCAAAGGCCATTGATGTGCACAAATGGCCTGTAGTGCACAAATGGCCATCTTCTGCTGCCAAACAAAAAGGCTTGCAAAGAGGTATTTTTAATAAGTTTTTTTGTTCCTGTGCTAGAAATGTGCACAGAGATGTCCTGGAATTTATTAGACTGACCATTGGAAAATGCTAGCTGTATAGGGCTGGCTTTGTTCTGTCTTGTTTTGGCTTTTTCCTGGGGAAAACATTCATCATCCCCTTTTGAAAAGGTGTAATTACAAGAATTTTGAGTAATTGTGCTGTAGGTATAAGCATTTTAATATGGCAGATCATTGTAATGGTAGTACAGTTATAGGAGTCTTGGAAAACTGTTTCCATATGGGGAATCCCATGACTTTAGAAGTGAAAATCACCAAAACTGCATATAGTTGTATGATTATTTAAGTATTCAGAGTAGAGAAATACAGCTATTTTGTTTGTGGTCATCTAGAAAAACACTTGTTATTGAAGTGGTTTTTTTTCATGCTGAGTGTACCTTATTTAATATTTTATTATAAGACTGCATTTAGTGATTCTGTATGTGAAGAGTGACTTGCAAAGACAAAATTCTGCTCTGCAGCTCTGCCCTTGAGGCAGAAAATTTCCTCTTTTCTTTCTGATACCCAACTTTCACTCAAATCTGGGTGCAGATTCCTGCCACGGCTGGAGGGGATAAAACCTCCTTGCCCAGGAAATCCTCTTGTCTGTTGGAGGGAGAGCTCACCAAGGTCTCCCATCACACTTTTAAGTGATAGAAAGCAGCTTGTGACTTCTTACCCTGGTTCTCTGAAAGTTGTCCTCCGACATTCCTAAGGATGTTTTGGATACTCTTGTGCCTGGGAATTAGCAGGGCTGGACAGTGTGTCTTGCTTGGTGAGCACAGGCAGTGCAAACAGATAAACATGCCCAGGCTTGACTTGCAGCATATCCTGGACCTGTCTGATAAGTAGAGATGATCACAGGTGCATCCCAAGGGATGTGGATGCATCCACCACACATCCAAGGCTGTGTGAGAGCAGCATGTGGGAGTAGCTGTCAGTAATTCCCTCTTGCCTTCAGATCGATGCATCCAAGCACTGAGACTCCAGAGTATCCCAGTGCATATCCTGGCCAGTACTCTGACAAAAGAGCACCATTTGCTTAGGGGATCACAGAATCATGGAATGGTTTGGCGTGGAAAACCATAAACTATCTCGTTCCAACCCCCTGCTGTGGGCTGGGACACCTTCCACTAGTTGAGGTTGCTCCAAGGCCCCTCCAACCTGGCCCTGAACACTTCCAGGGGTGGGGGATCCAGAGCCTCACTGGGACACCCATCTACATTTTCAGTGGGAACTGGGAAGATTAATTTTCAAACCTTAATTTCAAACGTCACCGACTCCGGTCGCTCAACTTTAATTACTCGTGTCAGATATTTTTTGATTATTATTCAATAAAAGCAGGCCATAAGAATTAAAAAGATGCTTTGATTTTTATGTCTTTTCCTTGCCACTCCCCACGCAGGCTGTGGCTGCTGTTTTGTGCAGCACAGTGGAACGATGTAGATAAGCTGCAGGCACTATTGCTGCAATTAATATCATTAAGATATAAGGTCTCTGTGGAGCCAGTCCTACTGCTGGGTTTGCACTCACTGACTCTGCTTCCTGAGGGAATTCTGCAGAACTTTATCTCAGAATTAAGTGTGAATTCCCACGATTGATCATTCGAGTTCCTTTTTCTTACCTTCTTTATTTTGCTTCAGATACTGGCATTAAAATGTCCTTTGGAGCCCCAAAACATGAAGGTGTGAGTAACAGAATATACAACACAAACATGCTTTTAAAATTACCTTCCTGACCACTTGCCAGTTAGATTTTGCATAAAATTAGGAAAAAAAAATTGGTGTGTAGGTGATATTTAGTTTTACTGGATAAGTAAAATATTAATTACACCATTTGATCTGCAGTTTTTTAATTATCACTTGTCAGATTCTCCTGATTCCACCAGCTGTTTACCTTGGTTGTCTCTTGTGGATTTAGGGATTACTCCTCCCCCAGCCCTTGCACAAGATACACGTTTTCCTGGTGGTTTTTCAAAGACTCTGGACCAGTAAGGAACCAATTCCTTGGTTTTTTACTTTGAAATAAAAGCTACTGCTTCAGTATTTACCAGAGACCCTCATCTCAGTTCTCAGGAAAATGCTTGCAGCCAAGAAACAGCAGTGCTTAAAAATTAAGAAAAGGCTGTTTGTTTTGAGCCAATTGCACATCCAAAAATCACAGTATGGAAAAATCAAATGGACTTTTAATATTTCTTCTTAGTATTAATAATTATTGCATTCATTTGGAAAGATCATTACACATCTTTTGGAAGGGATTTGCTGGGAAACAGCAGCAAGAGCTGTGGCCAGGGAACGAATTTGTTAAGCAGTGAGATATTCAACAGAGCAAAAGATGCCAGATCTAAAGGAGCAGAGTAGGTTTTAGGCACCAAAAGGAAATATTTATTTAGTAAACTCTGCAATCTCGTTCCTGGATGTTTTTGGAGCTGCTTTCTGTCTGCCCTTCCCTGCCGGTCTCTGTGTGAGGATTTTGAAAAATCTGGTTCTGGTTTATTTAATGTATTTCTAGTTTTCATTCTGTTTAGTGTTGCTATTGATGGGAACGTGGTGTTTTGGAAAACGGCTGAACCTGAAACTCCGACGCGAGAGGAGGGGAAAAAAAAATCATTTTCAAATATTCTGCTTTGAAAAATTTGTGAGCTGCTGGGCCTGGCCCCACCCTCCTTTGCTGGCTCGGGATCTGCATTTATTTTCTTTTTTGGAAATATTTATTTGGGGTATACATTGGGGGTTACACAAACAAACAACCAGAGCCAAGCGCGTGTGTGTGCACGTGTTTATTTTGTGTGTGCCTGTGTGCAGGGTTTCTGTGAGTACATTACGCCATGGGAGGGTGGAATTTGCCAAGTTTAGGTCAAAACTTGAGCTGAACTCATACTATATAGTTTTCTGTCTCCACTGGTGTCTGTGGCCCACTTACAGAAGTTTATGAGTTGGCTGAGGCCTTTGAGAATGAAACTGTGTTTTTTCAGCTCGAGCAGTAGACTCGTGCTTTTAGATCCAGGCATTTTTGGCTACAGTCCTGCAGATGTCTGTCCATTTCTGTGAAACAACTCAAGTGTTTTAATTGTAAATCTACCCCTTTCATGTAACTCAGCCCTAGAAATTTGGCCTTGTTTTGCCTACGGTCTTTTCTGTTTGTCATGGAACCAGCTAAGTTGGGGCAGTCTGGGTTGGAGTTACAGAAACAGAGCTGCAGGATTTACAGGACACCTTGTTCTTGCTCTCTGTGTTTCTGTCCCCGTGGAAGGCAGAGTCTCACCTGCAGCCAGGTAAATGCTTGGCACAGTGTTCAACAAAGAGAAGAGGGTCCCTGTCCTAAAAAGCACATTTGTGGCAGAGCTGAGAAAGGCCACCTTCTCCTGAATAACCTGAAGAAGCCTATGGATTCAAGGTGGCCAGGGCTAGAAAAGCTCTGGAGGAGGAACTGTCCTTTCTAATGAATGGAGAACAACTTCGTCTAAACAATTGGATTATTTGAGAAACTGTTGATGGTCCTGCTTATTCCTGAGAAAGTTGTATTATTTACCATCTCAAAGCCATGTGACTTAATTCTTTACCTTACCCAGTTCCAGCTTGATATGCCATTAAATTCCAGAAACATTGAATAGCCAGTATGCACAGTACAGATAGACATGAGTCTGGACTGGATCTACTCTATAATTATAATCAATAATAACAACAGAACTGACATTGCAGTGCATTTTCTCCTGTCAGTGTAGCCTTCAGAATTACTTACATCAAAACATGGATGTTTCTTATCAGTATGTGTTAGCCCAACAAGTCTGGAATCAGTTTGGTTTTGCTGAAAGTGCTGCATGTTGGGTTGCTGTCCTTGGTAACTTGCCTGTACAAACATGTATGGAAATGAGTGAATTTTAGTTTGGTATCAACCCATGGAGACATACATAGGACACACGTTGGCACAAATGTGTTATGTCACTTCTTTACTTGCAGGTAAGAGGTGCAGGTAAGAGAGGCTGAGAGAGCTGGGGTGGTTCAGCCCGGAGAAGAGAAGGCTCTGGGGAGACCTTGAGCCCCTTCCAGTGCCTAAAGGGCTCCAAGAGAGCTGGAGAGGGACTTTGGACAAGTGATGGAGTGACAGGACCAGGGGGAATGGCTTCACAGTGACAGAGGGCAGGGTTAGGTTGGATATTGGGAAAACATTGTTGGCTGTGAGGGTGGCGAGACCCTGGCACAGGTTGCCCAGAGAAACTGGGGCTGCCACAACCCTGGAAGTGTTCAAGGCCATGTTGGATGGAGCTCTGAGCAACCTGCTCTAGTGGAAGGTGTCCCTGCCATGTTGGAACTGGATGGTCTTTAAGGTCCCTTCCAACCCAAACTGTCCTGTGATTCTGTGAAGTGTTTCTGTGATAGTGGTTCTGTTACCTTTGGGGCTGTAGATATTCTTTTACTTTACTTTAGTCTTTCCTTTAAAGCATTTCTTACAACTCTGTTGCCCTGCTAATGGTCTTTGTAACTACTCACCAGATGTAAATTTTTTTATGTAAGGGAAAAGCAAAATGGGGGAATGACACAGGAAAAAAAAACTCCACACATTCATTGAAGATTTTTAGATGCAGAGTTACAGATCTGCAGGTGCTGTGCTATCCCAGTGCTCAGAACACTTGAGCTAATGCCATCTGGAGGAAGTTATTTGTTGGGACAGGACAGTGTTTTAAACTTTGAAGTGAAGAATAAACAAAGTGAAGCAGCTGGAATCTGGCAGAAGAAGAAACGAGCCATTCCTATCAGCCCGTGCTATTAAAGGAATGAGAGCACTGGGGTTGTTTTTGCATATGCTTGGAAGTTTATTCTTGCTCTAGAACTGAGCTGCTTTGGTTGTTGTGTTGGGGAGTAGAGGGAGGATTGTTTTGCAATTTTAGGAAGTAATATGTAGGTAATTACAGTAATTATAGGTCTGGTTTTCTACTGACACAATAACCTGGGTCCTAATTCCTCAAACCCCTCCCTGTTTATTGTCCTGATGGAGAGAGACTGTTTACCAGAGCATGGAGTGACAGGACAAGGGGGAATGGCTTCAAAATGAAAGAGAGTAAGTTTAGATTGGATATTAGGAAAAAATTCTTCCCTGTGAGGGTGATGAGGCCCTGGCACAGGTTGCCCAGAGAAGCTGTGGATGCCCCTTCCCTGGAAATATTCAAGGCCAGGTTGGATGGAAGAACCTGGTCTAGTGGAAGGTGTTCCTGCCCACAGCAGGGTGTTGGAATGAGGTGGTCTTGAAGGTCCCTTCCAACCCAAACCACTCTGTGTATCTGTGATAACACTTTTCACTTACAAGATAGGGGTCTGTTTCATCTCCAGAGAGATTTAAATCAGGAGTTTTATTTAATATATGGAGTCGAAGGAGTTAAAGCACATGGTTCTCATTTGGCTTAAAAGTCAGACTTGTTTAGTCTTTTTATTTTGCCAAATAGAAAAAAATTTAAAAGAAAGATTTAAACATTTTTCTTTGTTCTTATTGTTGCCATATGGTATTGGGAACCAAACCTCCCTTCAGTGGGGTTAATTCCTTTTTTATTTGGCATCCATTCACCACACACTCATCTATAGCTGATTCTCTGTGTGACGGTGCCTTGTAGAGAAAAACTCCCTTCACAGGTCACTGGATGGTTGACACACCATTAATTTTTATGCTTCTGTTAAACAGAGGTCTGGAAATTTAGTACTGTACATGAATTTGTTATAGATTGCCAAGAACAGGAAAAATCTCTAATCTGAAATCTGACCTTTTCCATCAGTGGGTCACCAAGATGTTTTCAGTCACTCGTGAGTTTTTAGCAGTCAAGGACTCTCACACTCTCACTGAGTGTCAGTTTTCACAGTTTATATGAATTTATCCTGTTAGCTGGTGACAAAGACTTTGGAAAACCAGAGGTCACCTGAGGTCATGCGCTCCATTTATTGGATTTTAACGAGCAAAATTTTTATAAATACACCTAACTACATGATTAGAAAATTGTACTGAGCTCTCCCAGAGTCTCTAAACAAGGGGGAAAAAAAAAGTCATGAAGGCTACCTGCCTTCCTGCCCTGCTTTTTAAAGGGAAGAATTTTCCATTCCTTTTTTATGACTTATCACAAGATCCTAACCACTGCAATTTGCATATTTGTGCTGGTGAAGAACTCAGTGTTTAAGAGGAAACCAACTTAGTGTTGGTTATGAACTGCTCTCTGAGGGGGGGAAGATATAAAACAGAATATCACCTTCTTAAAGAAGGAGCAGGCCAGGGGCTGTACAAACACTGTCACTGGGGGACAGCAACAGGCATAAATATTTGTGTATTTATTCACATACCCATCCTACATGTGTATATGATGTGTTACATGCACTGTGCCTGCACGTGGTTACATTCAACAAAAGGTAATAATGATAAAGCACACGAGAGAATAACTTAGTAACTGCGTTTTTTGGGCCAATGCAGAGTTTCAGGACGAGCAGGTTTCCATCCTGGGAAGTTGCAGTCATGGAGCAGAATCTCCCATGTAGCTGAAATAGGATATCCAGAGTTTTTTCGCAGTTAAAATGCTGAAAATCCACATTCTGTATTTTCTGTGTGCATCTAACAGAGTCCAGGTCTTCAGACTTCTGTCTTTTAAAAAGGGAAATGCTGACTTTGGGTATTTTTAAGGTTATTTAGATAACTCAGGGCCTGGTAACTTTTATATTGAACAAGTAGAGGGAATTATTCCTTTAAGTTTTTTGTGTCTTAGCATTTTATATCTGTCGTAAAATTGGACTGTAGTCTGTCTGTAAAACATATTAAAGTACGTGTTAGGAAGAATGCAGACTAATATGATACTTTCTTTTAGCACTCCCAGAATCAAAGACTTGAGAAATTACTACAGAGCCCTGGGATAAGGGAATATTCTTTTCTTTTTTCCTTCCATTTTTTTCTTTTTTTTTTTTTTCCTTTTTTTTTAAGAAACCTGAAAACAGCTGTTGAAACAATGACATCATGGAATGTGACACGACTGTGGAAATTATTAACAAAGTCAAGCTTTGAAAGCTTCAAGCTCCATACAGAGCTGGAGAGTTGCTTTAGTGTGTGGGATGATTTATAGGGTTTCCTTGGGCACTGCACAGTCACGTCCTTACTGTGTGTCAGCTCCACGTCTGACCAAATAAACCCTCTGCTTTCCTTCAGTTCCCTTTCTCAAAAACCTTCTTGTGTCACTCAAACATGGCCACAGAATCAAATAATGAAATCACAGAATGGTTTGGGTTGGAAGGGACTTCAAAGACCATCCAGTTCCAACCCCCCTGCCGTGGGCAGGGACACCTTCCACTATCCCAGGTTGCTCCAAGCCCCATCCAACCTGGCCTTGGACACTTCCAGGGATGGGGCAGCCACAGCTTCTCTGGGCAACCTGTGCCAGGGCCTCACCACTCTCAAGGCCAAGAATTTTTTCCCCAACATCTAAACCTGCCCTCCTTCAGCTTAAGGCCATTTCCCCTTGTCCCATCACTCCATGCTCTTGTCAAAAGTTCCTCTCCAGCTCTCTTGGAGCCCCTGTAGGTCCTGGAAAGCTGCTCTAAGGTCTCCCCAGAGCCTTCTCTCTTTTCTCTTCTCTTCTCTTCTCTTCTCTTCTCTTCTCTTCTCTTCTCTTCTCTTCTCTTCTCTTCTCTTCTCTTCTCTTCTCTTCTCTTCTCTTCTCTTCTCTTCTCTTCTCTTCTCTTCTCTTCTCTTCTCTTCTCTTCTCTTCTCTTCTCTTCTCTTCTCTTCTCTTCTCTTCTCTTCTCTTCTCTTCTCTTCTCTTCTCTTCTCTTCTCTTCTCTTCTCGACCCGACCCTCTCCTCTTCTCTTCTCTTTTCCTCTCCTCTCCGACCCTCTCCGACCCTCTCCTCTCCTCTCCTCTTCTCTTTTCTCTTCTCTTCTCTTCTCTCTCCTCTCCGACCCTCTCCGACCCTCTCCTCTCTCTTCTCTCCTCTCCTCTCCAACCCTCTCCTCTTCTCTGCTGATTCCCTGGGGACACAAAAAGTGCTCCTGTGCTCCTGCTGCCTTCCTGAATGGCAACAGGCTTGGCTGGCACAGGTCACCCCATATGATGGCTTCACTGTCTTTGACCTAGTCCATGTTTGACTTCCCAGGCTGCTGGCTGCTGTTGTGGCATGGAGAACACCCGATGGAATTTTATTTTAGCAGTGGGTTTTTGTTTTAATTAGCCATTTGGAGTGTGCTTTGCTACAAGTCGGATGAATGCAGATTACTGCTTCAGTGACATAGCAGATAATTAACTGGGGTGAAAGAAGGCCTAACTTCTTGGTTTTATTGGGAAAATAGTGTTCTAATTGCCTAGTTTATCACAGAGGAAGGGGGAATTGTTACAGCTTCCTGGAATGAAAACAAACTCCGAGACAGCCTTTGCTGTTCTACATGGACTCAGATATGTGTTTGTTTTGCATGTAGCTGCTGCCCTTAAATGTCCCCAGGAAAACTGAAATCTCAGAATGCTCTTTCTGTAGTTTTGTGAATGCTGTGCTGTTCTTCTTCTAATGCCATTTCTTCTGTCTTCCTTCGTTCTGTGTCTCCAGCCTGAACCATGCCTTGCTCTTCCTGCTCCGTGAATTGATTCATCTTATCCCCCTCCTCTGGCTAAATACATTAATTTTTGCCCATGACTCTTCTCCCATCCCATCTCTGGGATGTTCATACTTACAATGCAGATGGGTGTCCACAGTGAGGTTGTGGATCCCCCATCCCTGGAAGTGTTCAAGGCCAGGTTGGACAGGGCTTGGAGCAACCTGGTCTAGTGGAAGGTGTCCCTGCCCATGGCAGGGGGGTGGAACAAGATGAACTTTAAGGTCCCTTCCAACCCAAACCATTCTGTGATTCTGTGATTCTGTATATGCACAGAAATTCATCCCTTTGTTGTCTGATAAGAACTCTGATGGCTAAAGCAGCACCCTTTGCACTGGGGACAGTAAGGGTGCCTGTGTACCTGTACTTCCATGACTTCAGTAGAGTTCAGCCATTTGTCACAGACAGCAAATAATGACTTCAGTTTTCCTCTTTCCTTTTCTCTTTTTTTTTTTTTTTTTATTTTTTAGGAGAAGATGCTGCCCCACATTTGAATCCCCAGGTTTCTGCAGCCAAGGTGTCGGTGCAGCTGCCTGCCAGAAGCACAGGAGACGAGACACAGAGCGTGAGCAGTGCACGGGGAGATTCGGATTCTTCAGGGACAGACACATTTTAAAGCTTATGGCTGTTTATGACAGTCACTGTCTAAAGATTTCGTGCTTGGTGCATTTGTCTGTCTAGTGTGATAGTCTGGGTGTTCCATCAAAATAACAGTCTTTCAGCACTGTTTATTTTCTACTGTTTTTCTGATAATTTTGTTATTGTTTTAAATTAAGACAATGATTGTCTGTGAATATATCAGGTATTTTTAAGCAAATAAATTGCAGTTCTTTCAGAATCATTGTGAGTTTAAGTCAATAAAGGCCTTTTAAATATTTATTGTATTACAGGTGAAGGTGATTGGTATTAAAATCCACTGCAAAGGTCCGTCTCACTGATGGAAAAAATGCTTGTTTAATATCACATCAGTATTGTCAAAATGTTGAGCAAAAGAGAGATATATTTGAAACCAAAGTTTGCAAGAAAACTGTGTTTCTAAGTATCTTCAGAGCCTGTTCCTCATTAGAAGACTGCTATGACAAGCCAATAATTCAACATGACATGTAAAAGAGACCATTAGAGTTTGTATTGTAATTATGAGGAATTTATTTTTTCAGAATTAGGAGAGTTTTTCAGCGTTTTTGTGTTTGTTTCCCTGAAGTTTCTTTTTTTTTTCTGTCTTGAAACACCTCTGAATGGGAGATTGTGTGGGTAAGGTTACTTGCTTACATTTTTAATGTAATTTTTTTCCTTCTCATGAGACAGAATTAGTTCCTTTGGTGTCAGCCCTCCAGAATCTCAGTCAGAAATGCTGCAGTGATGGTGAACAGCAAGAGTCCTTGGGCACAGTGCCACCCTCACAGGGGCTGCTCCATTTTTTGTTGCCTCCATCAGGACAATGAGGTTGTTCCAGCAGTGACAGGAGGAAGGTAGGATTGTCTGCTCCAAGCAGCATCCAAACAGACTAAAAAAGTAGGAATTCAGACATGTTCCTGTAGGAAAACTAGGAAAGAACTCTTCTCCAAGCAGGGCAAACACAGCTTTTGCTCTATTCCTCATCCACTCTGAGCTTTTCATCTGTGAGAAAGAGGGGATACTGTGGCACTTTCAAAGACATGAGGTGTGAAGGCATCTCTCAAAAGCTTGGGAAGAAAACACTTGGGTTGACTTGTACCTTGTGACAGTGGGGCATAAAACTTCATCTCCACGGCTTCACTGTGTCACTGATGAGAGACACTGTTGCAGATGCTCATAACCATGAGCAGTTCCCATTACTCTTGTTTTATGGAGCCTGCACTGATTTCATCTCTTCTTCACAGAGAAAGATCAGAAACTCCTTTTGGTTTTGTGTTGATCTCATTCACCACAAGGTTTGGTAGATTTGCTGGAGCATCTGCAGGGGTGGATGGAAAGAGAGAGAGCTTCAACCCTTTCAAGGTCAGTGATATCCTGAGGATTCAACTTTAATGGGTGTCTCTCAAGCACCTGAGAGACTTGGGCTCTTGTCTGTTGTGACAGACATGTAAATAGCACATTTAGGGGGGGTAAAAGGGTAAAAGTGTGTCAGGCTTTGTGCAAAATGCAACATTGATTTAAAAAAAAGAAAAAGTACAAATGAGAACATGGAAACACAGGATGTCCTGGGTTGGAAGGGACCTTAAATACCATCTTGTTCCACCCCCCTGCCATGGGCAGGGACACTTTCTACTAGAGCAGGTTGCTCCAAGCCCCACCCAACACTTCCCAGGGATGGGGCATCCACAGCTTCTCTGGGCAACCTGTGCCAGGGCCTCACCACCCTCACAGCCAAGAATTTCTTCCCAATATCCAGTCTGTGATATGGCATCACTGGGAGCTGGATTTCAGCATATGATGCCACAAACATTGTCTCCAGAGGTAAAGGTGCTTCTCACTGTCCTTGTGCTGATTGCTGCTCTCTGTGGAACTCCTCTGTAAATCAGACTGTTGACCCAATCAATGCTTTATATAAACAGCAGCCTTTTGGGGGATGATGGAGGTGTTTTTTTACCCTGCAGCAGGTTGTTACAAGTGATTGCATTAGAACAAGTGAGAGGATAAGGAAATGCAGTGGGCAGGGAAAGAGTTTCTTAAACCAGCTTTCCTGCAGGAGAAAACCTTCATGAAACCATATTCCAGGGGCTCTGTCAGTCTGCTGGGTGTTTTAGGGTGCTGATACATAATTTAGGTCCCCTTTGTTGCAGTGTAAATAGTAGTTGAGCTGTGCTGTTCTGTGCCCAGGGCTGTGAGCCTGGATCAGGAGTGTTCTTTGCTGAACAGAGTGCAGTAATTGGGCCAAGGACATGCAGAGAGCTGACAAACAGGGATGGGATGGGATGGGATGGGATGGGATGGGATGGGATGGGATGGGATGGGATGGGATGGGAGGCAGCAAATGGATACACAGGCAAGGAGAGTGCTTAGGAAAGGATGAGTCAGCCTGACCTATGGGAGAGGCCACTGGCTCACCATACAGGAAAATAACTGTGTTGGGCTCTGCTGTCTGCAGTGCTGAGCAGCTCACGTGTTGCTCTAATTCTCTTCTTTTGCATTTAATCAAAGGTATTGTCATTGACTGAATCCTGACAAAATGAGTTGTGTTTTGAGGAAAACATGCCAGAAAATGCCTCGTGAATACCATTTTCAGTCAGTTTTGAAAATTCCCTGTAGGGTTGTGTTCTCTCCCAGCTTTTTGTAACTGACTGATCTTCTTGGAAGCTTCTGGGTTCCTGGCCCTGGTCTTCGAAGATCTGCTGCTGGTGGGGATTACCCTGTGGCAGTGGGATCTGCTAATCCTTCATCCCCACTGCAGCCTCTGCTGGTCCCACTTGAGGAGCATTTTGGAGAGGTGAAGAAAGTGTGAACTGTTTGCTTTTCCTTCCTCCAGGCTTCCCCAAAACAAAGTATCCTGCCACAAAAACATAAGGGGACCTCTGAAAATCTGGCACTCTGTGAATGGATCATATTACAAATATTTATATCCCTAGGAAAAACTGGGAGAGACTGGAAGGTTACTTTTTAGCTTTTATCTGAGGCTCCATTTTGACTTTGAAATAGGGTGTGTGGGGGGGGGAAAGTATCTTCTAGAAATTTATCTATTTCTTACTTTTGGATCCAGTCTTGGATTTCAGATTCCTGTAAGTAGTTTTCCGGAGTTGGAAATGGTAAGCACATGTTCTCTGAGCACAGCCAAGCCTTGATAAGGAATTTGTCTGTCTGCCTCTCCAAGTTCCATTTTGTTTCTACAGCTTTTATGATTGAAAATGCACATTTCTCATGGGCACTCAGAGAACTGAAACAGCGTGATTTGCAAGCTTGCTGAATGGATTTCTTCCAAGCAAGTCATTGGGGTATGTCATCAAAGCTTAACAGCATCAAATAGAATTCCATCCAGGAAAAGTATTAAAAAAACCCACCTCTGTACAGCTCTATTTTTCAATTAAATCTCAGCAGCAGAGGGGTGGTGGGGAGGGTAGTGAGGGTGTTACTGGATTTCAGGATTGTAAGCATGGAAACCAAAACCCTGCCTTAATTTTTTGACTTGACTGAATTCCTGGTGAAGTTTGCCGGTGGCTCACTTTGGGAAAGCAGTAGAACGAGGGTGTTTGTTCATGGATTGCACTGGCAGAGTAGGAGAGCACAAAGCTGAAATGCCAGAAGCTTTTGTATTTGCAGAGAATTTTTTTCTGATTTTGATTAGGAAAAAAACTGGCAGTTTGGAAGTGAGGTGCTCAAAAATCCAGGGGTTTCTTCCCTCCTCTCCCCTTCCTGAAGATAAAAGAGCTGCTGTTACGGTGAGGGTGGCAGCGATAAAGAGAATGGGTGGGTCTAGAGGAACATCATAAGATTCCTGGCACAGGTGGAGATCCCAGCTCCCAGGCCAGCCCTGGCTCTGGGAGAGGACTCCAGCCACAAGCTGGAGTTCGTGTGGTGCTGGTGTCACCCTTCCCTGCTCAGCTTATCTTGGTTTTCAACATAGGAAGCAGAAAATTTCATGTGCACGCTTCATCTTATCTGAATTGTGGGAAATAGGATAGAGCGAGGTTTTTGTTGTTCCTGTTCATAGCTCAGAGATGGAGGTTGTCAAAATTTGCTGCTAAAAACGTGCTCTGACCTTCCCAGGTGCTTTACAAATCACTGCAGGATAAGGTTTCTGTCGTGACGGAGCAAAGATGTGTGTGCCAACCTAATCCCCGTGGATTGAGCACTCAGATGTGTAAAATGACACATGTGCAAATATGTTGCTGGATCCTGGTCTGAAAAGGAGCCACTGAAGAGCTGGAACCCTGCAGCTGTTTAACAGCTCCCTGTTAACACCTGGCACAAACGTTGAAGGCGGGATTGCATCCTACGGGATTGATACGACATTGGAAGTTCATCCTTTCCACAGGCGGCCAAGGGTATTTTGTGTGTGGAACTGAAAGCTACTGTATAAACACTGAGATATTTGCCTGGTTGGCAGGATTGTTCCTATGGAGATCTCTTTTTTATTCCCCTTTTTCTGCTGCATTCCTGATTTAGAGTCGTGTCTTTCATAAGTTACCTCAAAATATTCATTATTGTAGTTGTGTGCTTGTGCCTCCCCCCAGCCTTCCAGGATTTGGATGAGATTTTGCTTCTTTGCTGGCCAGATCATTTACCCAAATCTCACTGTTGTGGTGTCCCTGAGCCAGGTGAGGGAACTGCAACAGAAGATTTTTCCAGAAATCCCAAGTAAAATTATGGAAGTGTCACTGCTGTGCTGTGGCCAGCTGAGCAGAGGCCAGAATAAGGCCTGGGCTCTGCTCCTCTGATGGCAATGACACAAACCCACAATCCTATGTCTGCATCTACAGATTTTGTCAGATTTTGAGTAGAATGTGAAGCCTGCTTTTGTCTTTTGCTCTCATTCTCTGCCTTGAGAGGTGAGCACAGAAAGTGGACTCCTTTAGTTCAGTTGTTTACATTTAGGTAAAATCCAGAAAGTGAGATAAAAATGAAATCAGAAGTGGGATCAGAAGACTGTGAGGTGCCTTGATCATGGAGGAGGTCATTCCCCAATGTTTCCAGTCCAAGAAAGGGCCATTTTGGGAAAAGGTGCTTTTTCACCCCCTTTGTAAATCTTGGGGCAGAGAATAATCATCATTCTGATCAGACTTCATCCCAAAGGCCCATAAGTCTTCCAGGCTGATAGATCCTGCACTGAAGTTGTTGAGGACCTTGAAGAGGGATGTGAAACCCCTGAAATGCCTTGAACTAAAAGCCAGTGGGATTCTTGCCTGTGTAGTTGCCATTGTAGTTGCAGGTCTAGTGCAGTTCCCAGAAAAATAGCTGGGAAGGAAAAAGAAATGCAAAAATCCGTCATCTGAAGAGGTGAGCAGCTGCTAAACAAAGAACTTCACTAAAACCCAAAAAACTAAAGCCAGTTAGGAGGTAGCAATCCTGCTGTTTGTCATCTACATTGCCAGTGAGCTGGAAGCCTGACCAGCTGCCGGGAGGGAGGTTTGGGAGGAAGGCAGTGAACTCCCAGCACTGCTGGTCTTTGTCCTGCCTGCCCTGGGCAGGCAAAGCAGCAGCTTGGACTCTTCAGACCACTGTCTCAGCTCTGTTTTTTCCTGGTAGGGGTGCCCAGCCCTGCAAATTAGGGTTGCTCACACTTCATCTTGCCCTGAACTGACTGCAGGCAGAGCCCCCCCCACCCCATGCAGGGGCACAGTGAGGTCGTTCCCTGCTCTACCATCTCAGCACTCCAATTTCTTACTGTCAGATGAAAAAGTCTCCCCTGGTTGCTGCCTGTTCCTTAATATAGGTACAGTTGTACTTCCCTCCAGCCTGTTATCACCTGGACAGCTGGATGTTTGATCACCATGGAAAAATCTTGCCACTGAAACGAGGACTGTAGAGCTTATTTTTAATAGGTTCTGGGAGATGCTTCTTGCAGTGACAGAGGATTTTGCTGGCTGAGTGGCATCCTGTCGGTTTTTTTTACCCCCTTCTTTTTATTCTGACAGCCTTGGAAATTGTGCTCCTCCTGCATGATGTGCCCTTGGAGAAGGGCATTCAGCATCCTGTCACATAAATACCATCCTCCCTTCCCGTGCTGCAGTCACGGCTCCTTCCCTGCTGCGTTCTCTTAATCAGCACCTATGGCAGAGCAGCAGGCACCGAGCCACGGATCAAACGTGGGACCTGCTGTGAAACCCAGCATCTGCTGAAAGAGCACTTGGGTCTGTTAATGCCAAGTGTTTAAAGCAGCTTTCCAGGCAGTGCAGTGCCAGGTGCTGCAGAGTCAGGGATTCCTCTGGCCCTTAAGCCTTGCAGCTCAGGACTGAGGAGGATTTCCTGCTCTGTGCTGGGGCTGCTGTGCTGTTGCATCTTTGAACAGCTGATTTTGTTTTGAATCGCAGAATCATAGAATGGTTTGGGTTGGAAGGCACCTTGAAGACCATCCCTTGAAGCTCCAAACCCTCTGCCACAGGCAGGGACACCTTTCACTAGACCAGGTTGCTCCAAGCCCCATCCAACCTGGTCTTTTGCTGTTTTGTTTCCCCAGATCAATTAGCTAAAGCCATCTTTGCTGTAAGTGTTTTCTTTTTAAAAGCAGTCACATTCTTGCCTTCTCTAACTGTCATAAGGATGTTTTTCAGGGTTGGGAATGCCAGGGGTTTTGTTTAGGTTCTTACAGACCTTTTTAGGGACTATGGCAGCTGGTTTCTGTAAATCCTGCTAAATCCGGGAGGGTGCAGAGGGATGAGGTGGGGAGCACACCATAAAGAGGCATCCTTAAGGAAAACAAAGACCAGAAGTGTGAGTCAGAGGGTGACAGATTCCCCTTTCATGCTTGTAGCAACAGTTTTGCATCTTTTCCTTGTACTGTTTGACAGGTAAAGAGATCTTTGAGGGAGTAACTCTACTTGTTTTTCTCTGCACTGGGCCAGTAAATAACAGCAAAGGACTGTTCATCCCTGCCTACCTGAACTATTTGTGTTGTTATCTTAATTGCTTCATTCTCACAACCCACACTCAATCTTCTCAGAAAATCAGAGCCTTGAACTTCATTCCAGAATCCTGAGGAAATCTCACGTCTCCCTGCCATTTCCCAGTCTCTCTCATCTCCAAGAACAAACCCTATCTCTCCCCGCTTGATGTGCTCCGAATTTCCTCAGGGATTATCTAAACAGAGCCCACGTGATTCCATTTCTCTCAGCCCCTCTACAAATGGGAAGGCATAAATCACGGGGCCCTACAAATAAACACAACTGGCAAGATGTTATTTTTCTCTGTCTGAAGTACCAGCAGCTCTTTAATCTGCCGCCTCCTGGAAGCGTGTCTGTTCAGAGAAAGTACAGCCCTCCCCATGTACACACTGTGTTCCTCTGCCACTTCTCCTTGCGAGCTGTAATGGGAACCCTCCACCAGAAACACTGAAAGAAACGCAGCCAAGTGAATACCTCTTACTGTTTTCACTTCTCCTCGGCTTGGCTCTGAAAGCAGAAAGCATTCCTGTTTGTAAGGAAAGGAATGGTGAGAAAGGGAAAATCCTGACCATGAAATCCTGCTGCAGCTTAACTTTCAGGACTTGTGACTTTCATGTTACAGTTGAGGGGGGTGTTGGGCATCATTAATTCTGAAAATGCTCTTTGTAAGCTGAAGAAAGGGAAAGTTCTCGCCGTAACGAAAACGACTCGGAACCGAACACTTAAAAATGCTGCAAAAACTGGAGATGTTTTTACAGTTAAACCTCGTCTGGAGTTCATTTAAAATAATCATGTTTACATGGAGGTGAATTAGTGGCTGGGCTCTGCCAGTGCCTCGCCATAGTTAGAAGTGCACAGCCAAGAGTTATAACCCTGGTAATCCAGTCCCTGCCTGCTGCACCCCTGGGTATGTGCAAGAACCCAGAGGCAGAAAGGCCAGCCTGGGGGGGGTGCTGGGAGCCAAAATCACTGTAATCGGTGATAAACCTTGTAGGAATATTCCAGGGGGGATAAGTGCTGGATCCATGCTTTGCCTTTCAGTGCAAAACAGCTATTTCTGTGTATGTAAAAGGTCACAGGGGTCCTATTGCTGTGTCTCTGCTGAGGGTGGGATTCAGTTTGCTGGACAGTGAAGATGTCCACATCTCTGCTATCCCTCTGCAACCCCCTGTGGTTTTTGGAGCAGACTCTCTAGGATATGAGTCACCTCTGCTCTTGGAGACTCCTCCTTCGGGGTAAGGCGGGTCTTTCCCCTCAGCGTCCCTGGGTGGCAGGGATCAGGGGTGGGAGAGATGAACTCACCACCCCAAGGGTCATTTTCCAATAGCAACGTTGGCCTGAGACCCTCTAAGTGAGCAGACCTCATCTTTCAACCTTTCTTTGAGGAGTGTTGAATGCTAAATGTGTGTTTGGAATTAACAGTGGCTTGGAATGGTCCCTGCAAGCGTTTCACTGCTCCACTCTTGCCCTTCAGCTCAGCTACTCCTTGCTTGAGACTAAAATACACTTATGAGTTTTGCATCTGATACACATGTATAATACCTGGGAATGGCTCTGGTGTGTCTGTGCTGTGTGATCCTTCCAGGAGCCTGAGAAAGCATTTCTCTCCCTAAAATTGTGAGTGCCAGAATGGCTTCCCAGCGAAGGGCTGTGAGCAATCGCAGAGAGCAAAAGCTTTTTGGTTTTGCTTTGATGGTCAAAAATGCAGTTGCCTTGAGTGTCAGCTGATATGAGGAGGAGCTTTATTTCAGGCAGCCTCTGCTATTTTCAGTTAATTGAAGCTCGTGGTTGTTGCAAGGCCTCTCCTGACCCTCAGCTCGTCTCCTATCTCCGTCTGCCACTATTGAGCTGTCACCAGAGATCCTCTTCCTGCCTGGGCTCTCAGCCTGCTCCTGGAGATGCTTTTCCTGCTCAGCCTGGTCCTGGCAGACTGGACCTGTCCTTGCCAGGCCGTGTGTCAGCAGGGACACGTGGCCTGGCAGCTGCTCCATGCTGGAAACTCAGTTGTTGCCATTTTCCTTGTTACTGCACCCTGTGCTGGCCAGGAAATGTCAGCCCTGGGGCTGCCAGCTCGGGCTTGGCTCATCCACCCCATCCCTCTCTGTGTGTGCACTCTGAAGGGAAGGGGAGATACAGGGAATCACAGAATGGGTTGGGTTGGAAGGGATCTTAAAGATCATCTCGTTCCAACCCCCCTGCCATGGACAGGGACACCTTCCACCAGACCAGGTTGCTCAGAGGAAAAAGGGAAATGACAAGGAGCAGGTTACAAAGGTACACAAGGTTACCAATCACACCAGGGAAGGTGCAAAGCAGGTAGAGATGAGTAGGGGGTGTGTGTTGGTGGCATATGGGCTCTGTGCTGGGTGCTCAGTCCTTTTGGTCTGGATCTGTATGACCATGAGATCACTTTCTCCAAGTGGAAATAGGCTGGAGGAATCTCGATGAGATCAAAGGGAGATAATTTTATTACAGTGGCCTGCAAGTTCCTTTTTTGTGGGTATTATGCTGCTTAATGTTGGGGATCAAATTCTTGGCTGATATAAATCTACATGTGGCTCCTTTGGCTTTTATGGCACCAAAGCCAATTAGTGCATCTTGTGATTCACTGGATCTGTGCCTGGATGGTGCCCAAGCCGTTGTCTGCAGACAACTGGAATCCCAAACATGAGTATGTGGTGCTCTGTTGGGTGTTTGCAATCTTCTCCAGAGCATCTGCCTAGAGAAGCTGTGGATGTCCCTTCCCTGGAAGTGTTCAAGACCAGGTTGGATGGAGCTTGGAGCAACCTGGGCTAGTGGAAGGTGTCCCAGGGTTGGAGCTAGATGGGCTTTAAGGTTCCTTCCAACCCAAACCATTCTAGGATTCTAGGATTCCATTAAGGACTTATTAATTAGGCTGCCTTGTATTCCACAGTAAATTGTGTGTGTTGACAGCAGCCTGTGGTCCAAAAGCTACAGATGCCACTGCTACAAACACTCCTCACTAATCCATTAGCTTTTAATTTGTGTAAATAAAGATTCTCCTTACTTTTTTTTTTTACTTTTTTTTTTCTTTTTCTTTTTTTTTTTTTTTTGCCACTTGTGGGACTGGGGGAGCTCTTTGCCAGCTGCCTTGCCCAAAGATTTGTTTCTCCAGATAACAAATCTTGGGACCAGCAGCTGAACCGGGACGCGCTGCCATTTTAATGAACTGTAAATTTAGAGCATCTTGGCATATTTAGAAAAAGCATAAATCATAGGTTACTCCTGATTTATTTTTTTTTTTTATTATTTCAAAAGCAAACAAGTAGCCAAGCATTAGGTTTCTTTCAGCAGTGACAGGCTAATTGTTTCAAAATGGGGCCGTGAAATACGTTGAGCGCTGCAATGCGGGATCAGCTGGAACATCTGTTCCTGAAAAACGCCATGTAGGAACATCACTCCTAAACAGAGATAAGCCAGTTCGAACAGGATATGAGGGAACCTCGCAAAGCTGAGAAAATTGCTGTCATGACAGCTGTAAAACCAAAAACTTCTTGGAAATGCAGCCTGGGAATGCTGCTCTTAAACAGAAGCAGAACTGATCCGGGTTTCCAGGCGGGGCACGTGGTCCTCTTGCAAAGCCTTTAAAATGTTCCTTCCCCATTCCTCTCTGCAAGAGCATTTTGTGAGCTGTGAGATGGCTTAGAAGGACAGTTCTCATATGAAGAAATTAGTTGGGAATTCAGATGGTTTTCAGCAAATGGGAGACAGTTGTCACAGACTGGATTTTTCCTGCGCTGTGGCCACCACCGGCAACATGGGACAAAATTAGATGGGTGCAGGACAGACTGTTATTTTTACAGCTATTTCTGTGTCTTGCTAGGTGTCTTTGTTAGGGAGAAGACTGTTTTGTTGTTTGTTTTTTTTTTCAAAAGGTGAAAATACCATCCTGTGATGGTATTTTAACGGTGATACTTTCGCATGGCAAGTGAAATATATGGATATTAGGATAAAGGTTTTTTGGTACTAGGAAGAGGTTTGGATTTGGATGTGAGGAAGAAGTTTTTCATTCAGAAGATGGTTTCATTCACAGGGTCCCCAGGGAAGTAGTCATGGCCCTAAGCCTGACAGAGTTCAAGGAATGTTTGGATAAGGCTCTCAGGCACATGGGGGATTGTTGGGGTGTCCTGTGCAGGGACAGGAATTGGACTCAGTGATCCTTGTGGGTCCCTTCCAACTCGGGATATTCCATAATTCTATGATCTGAAGAAAACAGTGCTCAGATATTGCCTAGTTTAGGGTTAGGGTAAAGGTAATTAATACATCCATTTCTGATCCAGCCCCAACACCTGACCAAACGCTGTTTTTCCATGCCTTTGTCCCTGGGAGTATTTGGATTGTTTGGGTGGCTGGTGCCACTAGTAAAACTGACACAGTGTCCACACCAAATGGAAAATTTAAGTGCAAAGGTTCTGAGTGCCATGAAAGAAGCTCTGAGAGGAGCAGGGCTGGGGACAAGCTTAGAAACGGGAAAGTATTTTGGTTTACTGTGCCCAAGCCTCAATTTCACAAGATATTTAAAACACATGCCTACATTTAAGCCTATGAATATTTGTACCAGCTTCAGTGAGCCCGTTCTCTTGGGTAAATTTAGGCACAGGCTCAGATGTCTCAGTGAATGAGAAACGTAGAAGGGCTCCGTGTGTTTCCTCCTCAGAGCCCAAATAGTGACAACTCGGAGTAAATCCCAGTTCAGTACATAAAGCAGATGAGCGTAAAAACCCCTGTGAGAAATCCTCTACTAGTTCTTAAATCTTGCTGATCTTTAAGCTGATAACTCTTCCTCCCTCAGACAGACCGATGGGTGTAGGATTTCAGCCCTCAGTGCTGGGATGTGTGGATGTATTATGTGCTCTGTCTCTGGGCAGTGAGCGCCTGGAGAAATTAGGAATTTGGGGGTTTCAATAAGAAATAGGCAGTTTTTAATCTGTCTTTTGTTTATTACTCAGCAGAAGGCTTTCTTGCTCAGCCAGGAAATGCTGCTCTAGAGGTGCTGTTGCTGCAAAGCCAGCTTGCACACGGGTTCCTGGTGCTTGCAGCGGAGATGAAATAAAATAATTTCTCATTTTACTTCCTGTCCTCTGTTGCTGACCCTGCTGAGGGATTTGTTCCTGATGGTGGTGGTGGGTGGAAGCAGAGGGTGAGGAGGGAGGTGTGCTCTGGTCCCTGTTCACCTCTAACAGGTGATGTCCAAAGGATGAACGTGCCAAAGCCCCACAACCGTCCACTCCAGCTGAGCTGAGAAGTGGTTGCAAAAGGACCTCCTGCTCCCATCACCCTGCTGGCATCCTCTGATCCTTTCCTACATCCTTCAGGCATCGCCAGAGGTCATGGGGAACGACTGAAAATCCCTGGGTTTGCTTTGTCAGAGGATGGAGCAAACTATCCCTCTACAGCTGCCTGAAAGGAGGTGGGAACAAGGTGGGAGTTGGTCTCTTCTCCCAGTAACAAGTGAGAGGACCAGAGAAAACAACCTCAGGTTCCATCGGGGGAGGTTTAGTTTGGCTGTCAGGGGAAATTTCTTCATGGAATGGGTTGTCAAGCACTGGAACCAGCTGCCCATGACAGTGGTGGAGTCACATCCCTGGAGGGATTTAAAATACGTGTAGATTTGGCATTTGGGGATGTGGTCTAGTGCTGAGCTTGGCAGTGCTGGGTTAAAGGCTGGACTTGGTGATCATACAGGTCTTTTCCAGCCTTAACAATTCCATGATTCCATGACTATTTCCTGCCCACAGCACCCCCGTTTGCTCCCCGTACTGTACAGATCCATGTGGCTGCACATCGCCCTGCCCGGCAGGGATGGAGGCCAGTCTGTCTTCAGGTCCCAGGGGAAATATCCTTGTCCATTTGAAAACAAATTTTTAAAACAGTATTTTAAGTTTCAGAGCTCCTGATCAAGTATATTGGAGATGTGATGGATCAGCTCAGTGGAGCAGCTCCCGGATGAGCCACCGGGATCACACTGAGATGCAACGGCTCCGGGAGCTGATGGATATCTGGGAATGACGCTGGCCCTCAGCTGGGGTGTGACCCAGAGTTTCCAAAAGCAAGAGGGGGTTGAAAAACCCCCCTGTCTGTTGATTTCAGCCAGGAGAGGCCGTGGATAGACAGGAGCTGCCAACCTCCCAGCCTGGCAAGGCAACCACAAAGTCCTGCTCTTCTCCCTGCTGCAGGTGAGAGGGCAACAGGCTGGGAAAACAGTCAGAGGGGACCATTAAGAGAGCCTTAAACAGAGCAGGTCCCCAGATGTGAAAACTTCCCTCCTGGCTAGAGAATGAGGGATCTCCTGCAGCCTCTGCTTTACTGGGAGCTGATGCCAGTGCTGTGTCACCATTCCCTGCCAGCCCAGATGCCTGTGCAGGGACAAATGCTGGCTCTTGCAAGGCCATATGAGGTGCCCAGCTCAGCCTATTTTACTGCTGCTCTCCATCACTTCTGTCCTCCCACCCTGGTGCTCCCCAAGCACTTCACTCAAGTTGGGGTGCTCAGACCAGCCCCAGCCTTCCTTCACTGTGGCTTCCCATGTCCCCTCAGGTCAGGTTGAGCTGCTCTGTCCTCTGGGACAGGGTCTGCAGTTCACTGGTGCAGCACAGCCTCCTTTAAATCCCAAATGTCCCCGTTTTTGAGGCTGATGGGTGCATGGACAGCAGCATCAGGAAGAGTTTCAAAGCCTGTTCTTCAGCAAGGGGCATTGAAGTCAGTGGTGTTACATTTGCTCTTACTGAGGAAGACTGGCTGCAATGCCAGAATGTCTGTATGAACTAAAAGAGTTTATTTTTTACCAGCTGGGTTTGATGTTCCCACTGAGAGGAGCATGAGCTTTGTGCAGCAGCAGAGCCTGTTCCTGGTGCCTTGTGTTTGCAAAGAGGATTGCAGGGAGCCATGGGTCCTGCAGCCAAGAAGCAGTGACAGTGATACAGGAGCTTTGTGTAAGAGCTGATTTAAATCCTTTTATTTGGTTATGGGTCAATGAAGGCAAAACAGATCTGCTGCTTGGGGCATCAGACATTGACTTCCCTGTGTAGAAGCTCAGGAATTGAACTAAAATGCCAACTTAGAAGACATCCCTCCATCAGGGATGAGAGATCCTGGCACAAACCCCTCTGTTCCTGCTGTTGTGTGTGCTTTTTGCAGGATATTGTGGTGCTCCCTCCACTCTCTGCCATCCGAGTGCCTTCCAAGTGCTGTGGCAGTTTCAGTGCTTTGACTTTTGTGTCAGGTTCCTCCTCACACAGCGAGGAGATCAGATCAGCCTTGATCCCAGCCCCGTTTCCTAAGTGCTGCTCCTGGCCCAGGCAGCCCAGCATTTCCAAAGCTCTCACTGACTCTCCAGGCTGGGGCTGCTCATGTATCCCCATCGATCCGCTCACGTGTCCAGCTGAGTTTGTTTGGCTGCTCTGGCTATTCCATCAATACCCACATTAATCTGCCTTCAGACTCCTCTTTCAGCCACTTTGCAGCTTCTCAGCAGCTTTGCCTGGAGCAGGAAAGTATTTTTTCATCTCTCTGCCGAGTTTACACGAGGTGAATCCAGAGAGCTGCCAATGCCCAAGAACTTCCCAGGCTGCAGCCCGAGACATTCCTGCCTCTGAGTGAAAACCCAAGGCTGAATTGGTTTTCTCTTGTTTCACTAATTGGCTCAGCACGTGGTTGGTATTTACTGCATTTGTGCTGCTCCTTGATTTCTCGGTCTGTCTGTTATATTAAGCTGCTCCCGTGAAACACGGGAATATCATGCTCTCTTTGGGATGTGCCAACAACTCAGGAAGGGGGCGAGTGTAGCCAAGCAGATTTTCCACCTTCAGGAGCAGAGGAACTGCTGAACTGTTGCCTGCCTCTTGTTAAACATGTGAGGTGCTGTGTAGATCATATTTATTGTGTGTGTTTCTCCAAAGAGATCCAGCCAGGAAAGATTTCTGCCTCCATCATCTGTAAGTCCAGGTGCTTTGCTCAGTTCACAGGGGGGAATGGCTTTAGGCTGAAAGAGGGCAGGTTTATGTGAGATATTAGGGAGAAATTCTTCCCTGTGAGGGTGGTGAGGCCCTGGCACAGGTTGCCCAGAGAAGCTGAGGCTGCCCCATCCCTGGAAGTGTTTAAGGCCATGTTGGATGGGGCTTGGAGCAACCTGGGATAGTGGAAGGTGTCCCTGCCCATGGCAAGGGCCTGGAACAGGATGATCTTTAAGGTCCCCTCCAACCCATTCTGTGATACCATGATTCTCCTGCTGGCTTTGTTTTCAAATCTTGCCTGGGCAGGAGCACAGCCCAGTACCAGGGGTCTCATCGTATCATAGAATTATTAATTCTCTCTCATAACTATTGCCTTTTTTGGAGGACCCCTGCTCCTCCAAAAGAAGTGTTTTTAAGTGGTTATGAGCCTATAAAAAGAGAAAATGAAAATGCTGGGAGAAATTTTGCAGAACCTCCAGTGACACGTCTGTGAGCAGCAATGGAAAAATGCTCTTGGGCTGCTCTCCTGGAGCTCTTCCCAGCAGTTAACTCCTGGCAAAGTCTCTCTTCAGTCAGGGCCATATCAGTGGCAGTGCAGCCACACCATCCCAGTGACTGATCATGTTCCTGCATCTGCTGCTAAACTGAGCCTTTTGAAACCATCCTTGAGTGGAGGTCAAGCTGCAGCAGATCCTTTGCAGGAGGGGAGGTGGGGGCTGCGTGGCCATGGCAGGGGCAGGGTGGGGCTTTTGGGGGAGTGAACACCAGAGTGATGTGCCTGAGCCGCCTGTTTGGGCACTTCCCCCAGGATTGGCTGCCCTGAGTTCAACAGGGAGCACCAGAGCCCTCTTGATTCCTTCTTGTGGTTTAAAGTAAGGCCTTTTTCCCCCACAGTGCAGCTGAAAAAAAGTAAAAAAAAAAAAAAAATCACAACACCCTAGAGGCCTCTTTATAACTTTTTATGTGGCCACATTCTAATTAAAAACCAAAATTCATCAGAAATTGCTTTCCAAGGGACCTGTTCCAAGTGGGGGTTGAGTGCATTTGCCATCCAGCAGCCAAAGCATTTAAAAATGTGTTTTTAGAGTGCAGCAATTTCAGCACATGGGAATAGGCTATTCCAGCTCGTGGGATTTGACTATTCCCCACTGGGGAGCCCTGAGCAGTGCTTTGCTGAGGACAAAAATGTCTTAAACAAGTACAAAAATCACCTTTAGCTCAAGGATTCAGTAGATGGTCATGCTGGGAAATTGAGGAATCAGCAGGGGGAGGTGCTCCTTGATGCTCTGGTTGGATGCTGAACCCTCAGTGACCCAGCCATCCTGAGGGATTCAGGATGACTTTTTAGAGCCATTACCACTTGTTCTATCACCACTTACCCCTGTATCCTGGTTTTAGTGTTGTTTTTTTTTTTTCAAGCAAGAATGCATCCATTGCAAGGAAAAGTTTTGAATAAAGAATTTAGTTTCAACTCGTGGTGAGGGGACTCTGAGCTGACAGCCAGGGCTGGGGGGTGATAGGTGATACCTCTCCCTCCCCCATGTCAGGACTGAGCACTCCAGTGCCCTCAACTCCTCAAACCCCCTCCTTGTCCAGCTCTGGGAGCAGCCACACCACACCACACAGCAAGGCAAGGCAGGGAAATAGCCCCTGAGAGAAAAAATAGTGACCAAACCACTTGTTTCTAACCCATGCAGGGAGCAGGGTCCTGTTTGGAAGCACTTCAGAGCCTGCCCAGAGGATGCTTCCCAACACCAGCCCCTCCACCGGGGCCCTTTGCCACGGGGAGTCCCTGCAGGGGATGGGGCAGGGGGTGGCAGATGCTCTCAGATTTATTAAAGTTATCAGAGGCACCTTCAGCTCCATCACTGCAGCTCATTCTGCGGCTCTCCAGGCTTTTTTTCACTCAATTGCATCCAAACTTACCGTCCAATATTGCATCCCAAAACAGCAAGGGCTGTATCCCAACTCATTATCATCCATCTCCCTTTCCGGGCCAGCAGGGGAGTGAGGAGGGGGGCAGCCAGAGGAGACAGGCACTCTCTGTGAGCCAGAGGTGAGATTTATGGGAACAGTTGTGGGAGGGAAGAGAGGGAGGGCTTTGGGGCTCAAGCAAAGTCTGCAACTGTGTTGTTTTCCATAGCTGGCTTCCTCCCTGGCAGTGCTGCAGCCGCCTGCCAGCAGCACCATCAAACTCATCACCCCCCTGCCCTGGCCATGCAGAGGCTTTGTAGGAGATTCCCAGGCACTGGAAAAGCACAACAGGCTGCAGGAAAGGGAGTTGGCAGCAAGAACAGGCAAGAGCTTGGTCAGACTGAGGCAGGGAGGGGGGAACAGGGTTAAAAAAGAAAAGCAATTTGTGCCCCAACACCTCCAGCTGCAGGTCACTCTTTTTTTTTTTTTAACTTAATTATCCTCATTGAGTTCAGTATCCTCCTCTCTTTTCTCTACGGAGTCTGGCTTGGTTTTCCCTCTTAGGGAAGGATTGTCCTGCCCCTGTCAGCAGCTGCAGACAGACTGATTGCAGTGTGTCACACATATGCATATGTATGGATGTATTTATATGTGTATCTATATATAGGTGCTGCCCCGAGACTCTCTAAGACTATCCAAGGGCACAGTCCCACGTCACCCCCTCACCTCAAACTCCTCCCTCCCTTACCCCAAACTGGAAGGCATTCCAAAGTCAGGTTGAAGGTCTGCAATTTCCCTGCTGCCTTGGAAGACTTCCCTGCTGCTGGAAGTGGGGTCTCCTCTGCAGAACCAGGGCCTCAGAATTCACCCCAACACAGCTCCTGGTACAAGCATTTCACAGTGAACAGTGTGGCAACCCATTTGAATGAACAGGTAGGGTTTGGGAAGAGCCCCTACCTGAAGTCCTGGGATTTTGCCATTACTTTACGAATAGCAGCTAAATTAGAGCCCAGCATCTCTGTCCTGGGAATGGGGGAGTTCTGCCCTGGGTGTAGGTGGGTGTGTTAAGCTAAGAAAAAGCTTGGAGCACTGCATCCAGCTCTGGGGCCCCGAACAGAAGAAGCACAGAGACCTGCTGGAGCAAAGATGCTCCAAGGGCTGGAGCACCTCTGCTGTGGAGACAGGCTGAGAGATGGGGCTGTTCAGCCTGGAGAAGGGAAGGCTTCAGAGAGGCCTTAGAGCCCCTTCCAGTGCCTAAAGGGGCTCCAAGAGAGCTGGAGAGGGACTTTGGACAAGGGCCTGGAGTGACAGAACAAGGGGGAATGGCTTTAAACTGACAGAGGGCAGGTTTAGATTAGATTTTAGGAAGAAATTCTTCCCTGTGAGGGTGGTGAGGCCCTGGCACAGGTTGCCCAGAGAAGCTGTGGCTGTCCCATCCCTGGAAGTGTTCCAGGCCAGGCTGGATGGGGCTTGGAGCAACCTGGTCTAGTGGAAGGTGTCCCTGCCCATGGCAGGGGGCTGGAACCAGATGATGTTTAAGGTCCCTTCCAAGCCAGACCATTCTGTGATTCCATGATTCTCCTGCTGACTTTGTTTTCAAATCTGGACTAGCAGGAGCACAGCTGAGTACTGGGGTCTCACCTTACTGTAGAATTATTAATTTTCTTTCAGAACTATTATCTTGGGTGCTTTCTCCCCTGTGCTATTGGCTCAGCATCATCAAGCCTGTCCATATGATGGACACCACATTTTTCTTGTGGTCACTGCAATTTAATCTCAGGCTCAATTTGTTCTCAAAGGGAGCCTTCCCACCACCTGTGCTTGGGGACACCTGTGAGACTTGGTTTTTCGTGGTGTGGAGGGAAATGCCTTGTGTGCTGCTGAGTCACAGGGTGCCCCCATCAGATTCATTATTAAAGACACTCCTGCCACCGAGCTCATTAAAAAATACTTTTCTCAGCTCCTTCTGGCTTGGCCCTGCCTCTTTTAAAATGGAGCCTTTTAATTTGAATGAATCTTTAATTCAATTCTGCCTCCTTCCGTGCTCTCCCTGCAAAGAGCTATTCCCCAGGATCCTTAGGATGAGGAGTAATTTGATAAGGTTTAAAGCGGTCGTGTAGCTGTGGAATTGATCTAATTTCGTTGATGTGGCTGCAGGATTTTATTGCCTGTAGTGGGCTTGGGTAATCATAAAAGAGAGAGAGAGTGGGAAGTCCTGGGGTTTTTCGGTCTGCACTGCTCATCTCCAATGGATTTAGCACATGGAGCAGCAAAGGGAAGGGCTCACTACTGGGTTGGCTTCCTGGTTTTCTCGGGGGGGATGCTTCATTTTCAGCTGTGCATTTTTTTGTGCTCAAGCTCTCCATGCAACAGGATACTGGGAGGAAGGGAGAGCAGGGGGAGAGTGTTTAGCAACAAAAATTAATCCACGGGGATTTTTTTGGAGGGGGGTTGGTGGCTACTTTTAGGCCCTGATCCTATTTCTGTGAAGTAAACAGTCAGAGGGCTTGAGCCTTTTGTCTCTGGAGGAATGAATGGAGCTGGGGAGCGGAGCCAAGCTGGAGTGTGGCAAGAGGCTCTGGATTTGTGGGCCTTTGGTTTTGACTTCAGGTTTGATATCCAGCTGGTGAGGGCGCTGGATAATCCGCAGGGCTGGGATGCTGCTGCAATTAAACGCACACGGCTGCAATCCTGGTCCACGTCTGATCCAGGGAAACCATCGGCAGGGCCTGATGTGCTGCAGTGTGGGGTGATAGGGACGAAATCCCTTTCCTGCCCAGACCACAGAGCCTTCCTGCAAACTCCTTCTTGTCTGACAGTGCAGATGGAGGAGGTGATTCCGGCTGATAAACGGGAAATGCTGAGTGTTCTCTCCCTTCCCCTCGCAGGGCTCTCCTGGATGCCTCCAAACCACAACACCATGTTCGTCAAACTGACGTAATGGAGAGCATCTTCCCTGCTCCTCATCACCTCTGGGTGAATTGTGTCCCTGTGGATGGATGGCTGTGGGTCCACTCCCGATTCACACCACGGGTGGTGAGATCTGGGCCCTGACCTCGCTTACCCCAGAGCTTTCATATCAAAATGGCAAAAGTCATCTCAGCCTCAGCCACCCCCAGATGAGCTGGTGCTTCTGCAGCACCCCTGCCCAACTCCAGTTCCCAAAATGCTGAAGGTTTTCCTTAAAAGTCTCCTCCACAGGGCGCTTTTCCCAAGGAGCCTTGCCCTCTGTGTGTGTGTCCCAGAGGACAGGGAGATGCCTGTAAACAGCCCCTGGGCCAACCAATGCTGCCTTTAGTGCCCCACCACGATTGCTCCATCCCTTGCAGGCCAGATCCTGCTCTCTCCCTCTTCCCTCCCTGCCAGGTGCTGCAATTGGGTTTGTGGGAGCAATCCCTTCTCTGGGAACAGCCCAGCCCAGTCACACCGGGTCTCTACCCCCAGTTGCCGACCCTTTGCCACCTGTGCCAGCACACCTGGGATCCAGGGATTGCTCCAGGTTTGGTTGTGACACTGTGGCTCGGCCTGGGGAGCTCTGGCTGGTGGCAGAGCTGGTGTCACCTGGCCCATGTCACCACTTGCTGCTGCTGCAAGGTCTGCACTGTGTGAACTCCCATCTCCCATCAGCCAGAAGGGCTCCAGTGGGCAATGGCCCTGCTGGGATCTGGGGATGGGCTTCACATTTCTCCACATTCAGGCACTAAACCACCCTGAAAATTCCCTTTAACTGGAATCAGAGCATGCTGAGGGCAGGAAAAAACCACCATAACCAGCCTCAACCCAGTGAGTTGATCAGGGGAGTGGACTTCCCAGGAGGTGGTTGTGACTACATGCCATAGGGGTGCACCCAAAACCAACCCCAGGATTCCAGAAAAGCTCCCAGCTGCTCCCTGCATCCCCACACTCCTTGAGGAGAGCTGTGACCAAGCTGCAGGGCTTTGCCTTCAACTCCTCCAGCATCCCAGGGCACAGACAAATCACAGCTGCCTGAGCCCCCCTGCTTGCCAGGACAGCAGTGCTGGCACCGTGCTTGGGAGAGCACAGCGGGATCGCTCCCAAGGGACACAGGTCTTGCCACTTTGGGAGCCCTAAGTTAGCCTTAACCCCCAGGCCTGGCTTTGTGCATGAATCTTGTGTAAACCCCCATCTGCTGAAGAGTTTATTTCCCATCCAGGGTAGGTGGACAGCACAGTGGAAAAAAAAAATGCAGCTTTTGTGCTGCCGGATCCAAGTCTCCATCTGTGTTTAAGAGCTCGGCTACTCTAAATGCAGGAGGTGAAACCTGGTTTACCCAGGCCTGGCAGCCAAAATGTGCACATGGTTGTGCTGGTCTTGGCTCTGGGGGTGGGAAGACAGAGGAGCTCTGGACTCCTTTATTTTTAGGTGCCATCAATACAGATAAAATCAGACTTTGTGGCTGATTTAGGTGAAATTTGACCAGCAACGCCATTTCCAGCCTTCTTTCCTCCACCCCTGTACTCCCACCCTTCAGATGCTTTATGGATTGTGCAACTCCTGCCAAAGGATTTGAGTTTGAAACCTTCCTATATTTTGGCCTGTAAAGATGGTGAATGAACGATTTAAAACTCTGAGTCATTAAAACTGTCCAGGAGAACCTAATGAATGTTATTTACTGTGCTTCCCAGCTCAGCTGAAATCCAGCTCTTTCTTCTCCTGCTTTCTACACTTTTCTCTTAAAAACAGCAGCCAAAACTGTCTGGAAAGCATCCCCTGCTAGAGACAAACTGGATCAGTAAGTGGAAATGTCAGTTTTTTAAGAATTTCTGCCACTGCTTTGAAGTAACTTAATTTTTTTGTTTGATTGTTCTAATTCAAAAGCTTTATCTTCTTAGGCTATCTCTTAAAAAAAAGGAAATTTAGGGGCTGCAGCTAGCATTTAAAGGATAAAAAAAAAGAAAAAAAAGCTGCCAAATCCTGATCTTTTGATGCTGGTCTCTTCAGAAGGCTGCCTAGGTGGGCTGGCTCCTGCTCCTGCTCTGACTGGGAGAACTGCTGAGCACAGTGCAGTTACTCCCTGTTCCTGTGGTGCTGGAGAGCTCAGAATAGGATCCCCCCATCCTCTTTAATTTCTGTTTGTGTTGCAGAGCTCAGCCTTGGAAATGGAAATCTGACTTGAAAAGAAGCTACTTGCGATTAGAGGCTGTGAAAAAAAAATAATCTAATGAGTTGCTGCTTTTAATTCCACATCTGAAAGGCAATCTATTACTGTCTTTTATCACTCCTGTCTCCTATTAGGGAAGCAGTCTCATGCTGGGACTCTTTCAACACCCAGGCAGTTAATATACATTATAATTATTGCCTAATGTATGAATAGCCTGGTGTGCCCAAGTTTCCTGTTCATTTTCACTCAGGTCCTGGAAAGCCCTTGCAGAATGTAAGCAGGGCTGGAGTAGGGATCTCAGGAGATTGACAAAGGTTTTATTTTAAATTATTTATTTTTTTGCTTCATGCTGTCGCCCCAGAGGCTCTGTTTGAGAACAGATGCAGAGTACTCACGTAGGAAGAGACAATTCCTGTCCCACAGGGGTTACAGAGAGATGGGTACAGGAGGGAAAGGAAGAGGAGGAGTCCCAATAGATCAAGAGGGAATGGTGTGGAGGAGCTCAGGAGGTCTGGCTTTAGGGTGGACTTCCCAATGCTGTTAAAAATCACAAAGAAAAAAACAAATTGAAAAAATTTTGAAAAGGAAATAATTCCCAAAATTTCATACCAAAATATATTTTTTTTTTGGTCCCCAATTTACAAATATGTGCTCTTTTATTTACAAATCCGTGCTCTTTTATTTACAAATCTCTGCTCACTTTCAGGTTATTTAGCCGGTTTTAAAGCAAGAAGTAGAAGCGAAAAGGGCAGGATTTTCGAAGCAACGTGCTCTGCCTGCAGCCTGTCAAAGCAAAACCTTCCTGCCCACGCTCACAGAAGGGCCTGACTTTGCCCTGGGTCCCCCAGGGGGGTCCTGCTGCCGAAAGGGGCTCAGGACCAGCGCAGGGTTGGTGCTCAGGGCCCTCACTGATGAACCATTAAGCCCCAACCTCTCCATGACCCGGCACGTGGGTTTTCAGACAAGCCAGAAGCTCACAGCAGGTTGTGAAAATCCTTTATTCCTCACCACATGTTGGGGACAGCTCGATGCGATGATGGATTCCTGGTGCAGCCACGAGCACCGGGCAGTGTGGCACAGCTTTATCCGCTGAACCTCCCTCTGAACCTTCTCTCGGGGCTGTTTGCAAGCTCCTGCTTCTCCCTTTTCCCCATGGCGGCTCCCCTGAGGGCCATCCACACCCAAGGATGATGTGAACCCCAGAGCTGGCTGATAAACCACCATCACTGAGGGACCAAGGTCGGGGCTCTTCCTTCTACCCCGTGGAGAGCTCAGCTCAGCTCATCTCCGCCAGGTTCCAACACCCGGAGCAGCCCGAACCCCCAGGGTAACTTATTCGCCCCTTCCCTAAAACTCTCGGAGTGCACTTGATTATTTACAAGCCTTAACATATTAGGGCCACGTGGAGCCAAGGATAGAAGGGCATTAAAATTCCACTTGATGCTCACCAGGCCTGACTAATAAAATAATGTCCAACAAGGACATCAATTAGCTGCCGATTCGCTCATGCTTTGCGGGGCTAATGACAGCTGGAGCGAGGAATTTGAAACCCAGAGTCGTTTCTCCAGCCTGCACTGGGGTGCCAGGGATAAAAGGTTAGTCATGTGTACCAAATGCAGCGTGAGCTCCTCCATTATTTATGTGTGTCAAACAGACAAGGAGCGTTTCAATGCCTGCAGTCACTCCATGGTAATTTG
Source organism: Manacus vitellinus (assembly GCF_001715985.3). Classification (NCBI taxonomy): domain Eukaryota; kingdom Metazoa; phylum Chordata; class Aves; order Passeriformes; family Pipridae; genus Manacus; species Manacus vitellinus. The sequence goes on along the minus strand of NW_021940750.1, from coordinate 38,891,801 downwards.
TATTATATAAACAGATATAATCTGGTCATTAATACACATAATTCTGAGTGAGCTGACAGTAATGAATCTGGAGTATGTTATTCCATGGGCTTGTTCCCTTGCTAAATAACAGTCTGGGGTAATAAGGACTGATACACTTCAGCCAGCAGCACTGGGAGTGTGGTGGGTTTATGGTGGACTCAAATGGTGGGGCTCATGGTGGAATCAAGCTTTGCTCTTGGCTTTTTGTCCTAAAGTTGTGGTGTTTTTTTTTCCAGGGCCTGGCCATACACTGATGGGATTTAGACTCCTCTCTCACCAGCCCAGGTCTTGTCTGTTCACTGCTCACGTTGCATCAATCCCTGCTTGGCCCTGCACGCCCCACGTCTCTGGCTCTGGTGAGCTGGGTTGGGCTCCTCAGCTTTCCTGCTCCTTCCCAGATCCTTGGACAAGGCTTTCACTAATAGTCAGTAATGAGGGTTTTTTTTGTAGTGGTGTAACAGGCGTTTTCTGGGAAAGTGGAGGTGGGTGTGTATGGACACTGCTTAGAGACTTGTCTCACCGTGGCTGCACGAATACACAGATCTGTGCCTCTCTCCTTTCTTAAGGCACTGGAAGCTGAAAATACCAACTGGTGATGCCTCTCCACACTGCCACAAGTGGAGCAGCTCAGCTGTTGACTGCTGAGCCAACAGTAGCCCGTGGGACACGTTTACATGGGCTGATTTCCATCCAGCTGCAGTGGGAATGGGGACAGCTTTGTGGGTCAGTAGCAGGATGGCCACCATCACACAGTGGTGCCATGAAGCATCAGTGCCCCATCTTGAAAAAAACATCTGCCATCTCCTCATGGGAAGGTTGGCATGGGGTCAGTCAGGGAGATAGGGAGCAGAGTGGTGCCTTTTCCTGGAAGCAATCCTGGCCATGTGCTCAATGAGCTGCCCTGGGTTCACCCGTCCTCTGGATCTGCCTCCATCAGTAAAAGGTTTCAGTGACTAATTCTGCCTTTCCAGCAACTGAGTATGTTTTGGAAGCTCCCTGTAGGGCTGCAGCTCTGTTGAATAGCAGGGAAGGGGCTGAGGATTATTTATATGGAGTTTCCAAGCTGGATTGGCAATAAACAATGTGTTAATGAACCCAGATGAAGTGGGTTTGGGAGTGTCCAGCTGGAAAGGCAAACTCTTTATCCCACAGTGAGTCCCAAGCCCAGGAGCTGTAGGGGAGTGTCAGCAAGATCCTGTCCCACCCTGGTCCTTCTCGATGATCCAAGGGCAGTGTCCAGCAACAAACAGCACGGGCTCCTCCTGAGATTTAATCTCCAGGATCCAGGAGGCCAACCCCACTGCTCCTTAGGAGGACAGGAAAGATCTGTTTGCCAGTGGTACAGCTGGCTCATAACTAATAGTGGAGATGGGGAGAGATTTACTGTAAGGCTCCTCCCAGTGTTTTAGGTGTTGCACCCATGTTGTTGTTATCCAGTCTTACCTAACACGTTTTTGGGCACGGAAATTCCCAGAGTTGCTTGTGTTAACAAAGCATCAATGGGAAACTGGAAGGCAAAAGCGCAGCACAGACAGTTCTGCATTGCTGCAGGTTGTACAAACCCCTTTATTTAAAGTTATCTAACCTCTGTCTAATGATTACCACTGGGGCGAAAAGTATGTCATCAGCCCCGTGTGATGTCACCTTCCCCTCTGGCTATTTTTAGAGGACACACACCAAAACTGGTGCTTTTTCACTGCTGCCTTTTCTGCAGGGCTATTTATCCCTGCATGGAAAACAAGAAGTTTCCCTGTGCTCCAAAAAAAAAAAAAGAAAATGCTGCAATTGCCCTAATTCTCTTGGCTGTCTCTTACCCTTTTGTTTCCCCTATGGATGCTCTATAGATCCTGCCTTCTGATTTCTGCTCACTGCCTTCAGCTTCCCTGTTCCCCATTTGTTTCATAAAGGATATTTGTATTCTCCTGTTAGTGAGGAAGGGGTTGTTGTTTTAACCACTGGAATAGTCTCTCAGTTGTCAGATTGTGGCTTTTGGTCAATACAGAGAAATGTCCTTCAATATTCCCCAATTATCATTCTTGGGGTTTTTTTGTTTGTTCTTTTTTTTTTTTCTTTTTTTTTTTTTTTAAATCTGTTTAAATTTTTTTCTCTGAACTGATTTGGCTCATGATTGTTTTCAGGTTGGTAAGAGCAGCAAGGCAATGTCTGGCTGGGTTTGATTTTATTCCATCTGCACCTAACAAATGTTTCCGAGTGGCAATCCCTTCCTACCTCAGCTACTGTGTGTTTTCAGTGTTGTGATCAAATTCTCTGTATCTGCCAAGAAAAAGGGTGTGATACACAGTTCTCCCCTGTTGGATGTGTGACTTCTTTTGAGGTAGCAAATAATCACCGTCATCTTTTACAAACACAGAGGCTGTCTCCACGCTGGAAGCAGCTTTCCTGCAAAGTTCACTCCATTTGAAGTTCTCCCCGTGACAATCTGGCCCTTTTCCCCCTCCTTGCCTTTGGCAGCTGCTCGGGGGGATGTTCAGATGGTTCTCGGGTTTGATTTTGTGCTCCACTGCAGACACTGGTTGGTCTGATTTGTACTTTCTCTTTTAGATGATTGAGCCATCAATTTTCAGATTCAGGTACTACTGAGTCCAATGACCTGGATGCTCGTGATCCCATTTCTAACAGGTCTCTGTCTTATCCCCACTTCAGCCTTCCTAAAAGCCATGATTTTAACATTCCAATGAAATTCCCACCAGGGTTAGGCCAAATTTTTTGCTGGTACAACAGATATTCCTGTTTATTAGCCAGGATCTACCTTTGGTGAATAAGTGATGAAAGAATTCCTCTCCACTTCCTTCTTTGCTTTGACTAATTTTGTTCTCAGCACCTTCATTATGTGCTAAATGAGTTTCCATTTGTTCCCTCTTCGCACCTTTCCCTTTTGTTGTTAGTCTAACACCTCCCTGTCCAGGGCAGTCTGTCTTTGCCTCTGAAAACTGGTTTCTAATTCGGGAAGGAAACTACCAAAATCCTCCAAATCCTCTCATGGAGGGGTGAGATAAGTGCTTTGCAAATAACACTCACCTTGCCACTTCCATGGTTATTTTTCCCATTGAATACCTTCTGCTTTTCCTCATCTAGAGGAGAGGAGGGATCTCTGAAAGCTCATTTAGGCACCTTTTTAGCATCTTTTCAAGAGATGCAGCTTAGAAAACATGAGAGAGGCTGTGATTTAGGGACATTGGTGCCAGTATTGAGCTGCAGCTGGGCTCCTGGCTTCCTGTCTCAGTGTTGTACCTGCTGAAGTCATCACCAGGTAACTATAGCTTTCTTTTGGAGTGGATCTGACCCCTTGGAAAGACAGCTGGGCTTGTTAAATTAGCAGAAAACTAATGCGGGGGAAAAAAAATGTCACTGAGTTTCTCATTGTCTTTTTCCCCTCTGGAAACTCAGTTCCTCTGTTCTGGACAGAAATGATAACATGGGGTGATCCCAAGTGATCATCCCATCGATCTTGACTGCCTTTGGGAAAGATGCTTCCTCTCCCTTGCAGACCAGAAGCATCTGTACAAGTCCCACTCATCAGCAAACACTCCAGCAGATGCCAAGCATCCCTTGGAAACCATGGTGAGAGCCACACACATGCTCAGGTGCTCCACTGAGCTGGGGCCTCTCCAAACAAGACGAGACCATTAGTTTTGGCTCATTAGCTTAACTGAGATGACTATTAAATCCCACTCCTCCTGCCACTCTCTGTAAAATAAACTTAGAAATGAGCCATTTTTGCAGCTGTGACGAGTAATAAATCCAATTAATTTCCATGTCTTTAGTGTTAATATATGCATTAGATGTGTCAGCACTGCCTTTTTGTTTCCTTTGTGGAAAAGCTTGTCTCAGAGATTCCCTTCTAATTAGAATGGGAGTTTAATCCTTTGTGGATATATTCCTCCAGGAAGCCACTTGCTGAGATGCAGCGTCTTCAATCCCAAGGAATGGTGTTACTGTTTGTTTGGGGGGGGCTGTCTCTTTTTGTTGTTGTTGTTGTTGTTTCTAATGCACATGACAGTTAGTATCACAACACATTCATACTTCCCCTGCTAATTTAAGGGCTAAGGCAAAAAGCTCCACTTTGTCCTGTGAAGATGTCACCAAACAAAGCAGAAACTGAAGGCCCAGATGCAGCTCTCTTTGAAATCTGCATAGTAATGATCGTTTACCCTCCTTCCTCCTTCATTGGTGACTCCAATACAAAGGGTACAGTAAACAGCTGTGTGGGATTCATGGTCAGATCCATTAGCAGAATCCAGCGTTGGCTGAGTGCAAGTCTCATGCCAGTCTTTTAAGACAAGCTGAGAGCAAAACCACACAGGTCAGAGCTCCGAGGTGAAGTCTGATAGAAGTGTTGCTGGTAGTGCTCCTGGTTACAGGGAGATCAGAGCCCTTGCACAGATGGAAGGGCAAAGTGCACGGGCTCCAGAGAACCCTTTGAAAGTTTATCAGCCCTTGTACTCCAAAAAATGCCTGTAGGTGCCTCACAGCTCTATGTCAAATTGTGTAGCCCACTCAAAACCTACTGGTGCAGGTCTCAAGGCACCCTGTGCTCTGTAGACAGAAGAAGCTGGAGCTTGAATCCCGTGCAGAAGCAGCTTTTAGTTGTATCACATCCAAGAGAAAATTGGCCCAGAAGCCAAATTTACATGAACAAACTCTGCTACCAACCTCCTTTCCTCCTCCTGCTGCCCCATGACTAACCTTCCTCTCCACCCTTGCAAATAATGCAACCTCCCAGCTTCGTTTTCTGAGATTTCCCAGAGCCTTGCAGATGCTTTCCCTTCTGCCTATCTCTCGTGTTACATCCAGGAATGGCCATTTCTCCCTGCAAAGGTTATCTAGGTTTGAAGCCTCCTCCCCACAGACAGATTCATAAGGTCTCTGATGAGGAACAGCAGGTCTTTGTTCACTCTCAGTGCACGGGGCTGTAAATCTTCAGAGGGTGACCAGGGAAACCAAGACCTGGCTGCCCCAATAAATCTCAAAGGGTGGCTGCTGCAGCCATCCTGTGCTCTCTGAGGGCTGCAGGTTCCCAATGGTCTCTGCAGCTGTGGGATAGAAAATAAGCCTTTTCCAGAAGAAGAAATATTTTTTGGTCACTTCAGTTAAAAGGTCACTTGGAAAAGCTGCTGGGGGTGTTTGGGAAAGGCAAGAGAGGGTAACAGCCTTTGGAGCTTTCCCCTGTTTCTTGGCTAAGCCAGTGTGGATCACCTGGGCTTTGTGTATTAAGCTGGAAGTGCTGGCAAAAGCCCCTGTTGTGGTAAACCCAGGGTTACCCCCACACTGGGTGTTGGTGCACCCACCTGGAAATGACCTGGGATCTGGGGAGAGGGAGGGAAGGTCTGAGCTGACCAGCACAATCCAGCCAGTATCCTGCAGTCTGGATGTGGCTCTTGGGCTGGGTCCAACCTCTCCCCACCTTTTCATAGAATCATAGAATACCCTGATTTGGAAGGGACCCACAAGGATCATCAAGTCCTGGCCCTGCACAGGACAAACCCAAGAATCCCACCGTGTGCCTGAGACTGTTGTCCAAACACTTCTTGAACTCTGGCAGGCTTGGTGCTGTGATCACTTCCCTGGGGAGCCTGTTCCTTTTATCTTGCTCTGGCTTCAAAGAGGCTGAGAGAGGGCAGGGAATGGCCTCTGGGGCACTAAGTGACACCCAGGAGCCAAACCCTTGTTATTGTACCAACATTTGCCAGCCGGTCCTTCCCAACACTGTGGTCCTCCAAATATGCTGTGGTTAGTGCCTTCATGGACCTGTCCATGGGAGATAAAGCTCTTGCCTCATCCACTGCAGGGCCTGGTGTCTCTTGCAATGCAGTGGGGTAACTCTGAGAGCTTGTTGCACCAGGGTGTCATCCATTTGCAAAGCTGGGAAAACATTTGCTGGACCAGTGCCTTGGCATCACCACCTGAAACGCAGAGATGCAGCTGACAGCACTGGGCTGAGCCCATCCCAGCTGAGCGTGACAGGCTCTCCCAGCACTGCTGGGCTGTGAGGAGCTGTTGATTTACTTATTTACTTTTTTATTACAGTTTTCCAAGTCTGCTCTTTCCCAGGAGTAATCCCTGTTTAACTGTCATCCAGTGGTGTGAAGAAGCCTGATTTTGTGGCAGTAGCACCAGATGGTGACTGGTCAGATCCGTGTACATGTGCCAGCTCTGCTCTCATCTCTATGTCTTAGCTCAAGCAGGTCTCCCCATCCCTGCTTCCTTCTTGGTCAGATGGGGCATTTACTCTTCCTCTGCCACTGGAATGAAGGGTGCTCCATGTCTGCAGCCCACGTGCTTTCCCTCAGAGTAGGTACAGTGGAAAGCACATTCACAGGGCAGGTTTGAGGCAGGTATTGTCCCCCAGGCAATTTCTATTACTGCCTCTCCTCATTACTGGTCTCACTGTTAGTCTTTGTGCCAGGCTCCCTTTAGGTCTAGCTGTCTGGCAAGGACAAGAGCATGGATAGATGTCCAGGACTCTGGATGTCTGTTGAACCCCGGCAGCAGTGAAGGGAAGCCTGAGGGAACTGATCCCTCCAGCTGCTCTGACTTTCCTGGTGTTCCTGCTGCCATGATCATCAAGGAAAGGCCTGTTGGTTCCCTGGGCCTTTTGTTGCTCAAAGTGACAGCTCCTGTGAGCCCTATAGCCCTTGGATGCTCCTTCCTCCTCTTGTTCTGCTGGCAGCCATTTAATAAATAAACCCTCCAGTGATGCTCTTACTGGCAGCCCCATGATGCAGCAATTTGGATTCTGCCTTTTCTTTTTAACCAGATTCATTTTCTTCCCCCTCCAGGCCATTGTTAATGCCTATGGAGGAGCTCCCAGCTCCTCCTGCTGCCTCAGACATCCGAGCACCACTTCTCCTGCTCGCCCAGACAACTGGCAGTCTATTTGTTTTCAGTCTCCCTGGAACAAGCCTGGCCTTTTATTTCCTTGCTTCGTTCTGCCTTGCCAGCAGCCCTGGAGCTGCCTTGTCAAAGCAAGAGAGGAGAAGAGTTATGCTCCACGAGCTGAGATGCAACTGGCACTGGTGTGAGATGGGAAGCAGGCTCGGATTTGGCCATGTGGCCCAGATGTTTTTGTTTTGATTTATTTGTTTGCTGCTTTTCCTGATGCCTGCTGCTTTGCTCTGGAGGATCTCAGCTTTTGTTTTAAACAAATCAAAACTAATTAAAAAAAAAAAGAAGGGAAAAGGAAGAAAAGAAAGTGTTGGAGGAAGCAGTGACATTTAGAAATGTATGCAAGGCAATGTGATGATGTTTGCCTCAGTCTGCTGAAAGCTTGAAACAACAGCTTGGAGGAAGGTCGAGGATCTCCCTCTTGGCTGTCACCCCTTTCCTCTGCTGCATCCCCAGGAGGGGTCACAGCACACCAGGCTCACTCCCTTTGCACTTTCCCCCTGCAACCACTGAGTGGATGTCCTATGGCATTTTAACAATAACCAAACGTGAGGATTTCACATGGTTCTGGGACTCAGAGGCTTTACATTTTCGGAGGAGCAGCCAAACTGGAGGAGCTCTGCAAATCCTGCGTGCTCCCGGGCCGAGCATCCCCTCTCTGTACCCTGAGGTGGTGCCTCAGCTTTGCACCTCACTTAGGTGGAGCTGGAGAAAGCATCATCAACTTAAAGCTTGCAGAAAAATATGGTTTAACAGCTCCCTGCCTGCAGTTCCATCTCTTTAAGGAACACAAGCGCAGATCAGAGTGAGGCACAAGCTGAAAAATTCAGATCCCAATCCAAAACAGGAATGTGCCAGCACTTGGGTGTGTAGTTCTGGAGCTGGAGCCTGACTCAGTTGCAAATAGGGACCCTTTGCAAAACGTGGATCAAGGTTCAAATTCCTATCCCCCCTCCAAAATTAAATAAAGATTGAAGAAATTCTGAGAACTCAGTGTTTTGGGTCTGGGCCATCTAAGAGGGGTAAAGTATGTGCTTAAGTGCTTTGTTGAATAGGAAGAGACTTGAGCACGTGCTTAATGTTATTAAGTGCTTAGCTGTTTTTGTTGAATCAGGGCCTTGGGGCTTTTAAAGTCAACACTAACCCCTTAGGCTGCATCTGAAAGGATTTGGAAAAGAAGTGGCATCCAGATACTACTGGATGTGTGACTGCTGAGCTCTGCATTCCTGCTTTGAAGGCTGGTTCCTCTGAATCTGCTCTCATTGCTATTCCAAACCATCTGCATGACTTGTCCCCGATCATCAGGTGGCTATGAAGAGAGCACTGGGAGTTATGGACAGTTCACCTAGGCTCTGGCACAACTCTTGGAGAAGTCCTGCAGTTTGCACTGGTGATCCCAAGGCAGCATGGTAACACTGGGATTGCTTCCCAGGGGGCTTGCTTGTCTCCAGGACCCTCTTCAATCCCAGCAGGGACTGTTAACCTTCTCTGTAGCTCGGACCTAGAAATTCTCGTAGGATTCCTTCATCAAACATCTACTTGCTATGTGAGCTGTGCCTGGTTTTAGGGCAAGTCTGAAGCTAAAGGCCTAAATACAGAATGGCAGTTACAACCAAAATATTTAAATTAAAAAAATAAAACAAACCCGCAGCAACTTTGTAGTGTCACTTGGTCTAGTGGAAGGTGTCCCTGCCCATGGCAGGGGGGTTGGAACAAGATGATTTTTGAGGTCCCTTCCAACCCAAGCCATTTTGTGATTCTATGATTCGATGAGGTGTGATGCTGTTTTGCTGGCCCAGCTGAAGAGGCCCACTGCAGGCCTCCTGATGTCCTCTTTTGGTGCTTGTAACCAGCTTCTCCTTATTGTGAGGGCCCCTGAAGCCAGTTTGGTTACAAGGAGTGGGTGAGCATGAGCTGTGCTGGCTCCCTGTGGGTCATGTGGGTGAGGGAGGGATCACAGGAACACAGCTGGCTGATCCCTCACCAACAGCAGGGAACAGAGAGTAGCTGCAGGCAGTGAGCTTTTCAGCCAGCACAGATGCTGCTGGAAAGAAGGTGTCCCCAAAAGCCTTCAGCAAGAGGATGGATGAGAACCTCATCCACTGAAACAGTGTTTTGGTGACACAAGAGCTGGAACTGGCAAGCAGTGTTTGAGAGGAATGAGACTCCAGAAAGAAGTGGGAAAAATAGTCACTTTTTCTGCTTTATAGGTAAAAGAATGTCTGAGGCCAGGATGGGAATAGATGGAAAACTTATGCACAGATGAAAGGCTTGAAATGAAATAAATTATGCATGAGACTAGCAGTTGGAACCTGAGAGCCACTGGGAGGTAATCATCTGAAAAGTGGGAACAGTTCTGGGCAACAATGTGAGCCTGTGGCAGAGGCACCCAAATGGTTACCAGAAACTACCTTTGGAAGGAAAGACAAAGTTGAAATCACAAGAGTGGAGTGGCCTTCTCTGGACAAACCAGACACTGCTCTCCCTGTGTCCTGTGTCCCAGCCCCTGTGTCCCTGTGTCCTGTCCCAGCTCTGGAAGGACAGGCAGGCGAACTGCTGGGTCAGTCCAGGACATGGCTGGGAGTGCCATATGAGAGAAGCTTTGATTTGCAATGCCAACATCTTTTGAATTGAAATAACCTCCCCAGTGCTGCCTTGTTGTTTCAGGCTATTTTTCTAAAAAAAGAAAAAAAATAAAATTAAAAAAATGCTCCTGTCTGCACATCTGATGCTAATATAGCAAATGCTAACACAGAGATGCAGTGTGCCCTGAATGAACAGCTCAGCTGTGAGAATCAGATCAAAGTTTTGGGCCAATAATTTCTGGAAATTGAAATGCCATTCTTTTCTCTTGCAGGTTTGCAGATGCCTGAGCTGATAGAAAATTCTTTCTTCCAGGATAAAGCTTTCATTAAGATTAAAAAGTGTTATTCCCTCTTATGCCAAGATTGATAAGAGGCTAAATAGTCAAAAAAGGATGGAACAATGAAAACAGCAGAGATTCAGGTACCTTTGTAGGTCAGTTTGCACCTAGATTCAGATCCAGTCTTTCATAGCACCACAGGATTGTTTAGGTTGGAAAAGACCTTCAAGATCATTGAGTCCAATATTGCAGATGTGTGCTTTTGTGGGACTCAGTGATGCAAAGCCTGGAGCCACTGACACCCTCCTTCCTCCAGGCGTGTGCCTCAAGCAACAGCGAGAGGTCTGCGTTTGTTCTCCTGAGAACTGTGGAAAAGGAATTATTTCAGGCAAAGAGGTTTCTGTTGGTTTTTTTTCAGCGACTCCTTGACCCGTTGGTGTTGCTGTTGTACACTAAAGAGGTTACTTCTGTTAACCCTCTGAGTATGGAAAACCTTCAGGGAGACAATGTGTGGAGATAAAGCTGAATATTTTAGGCTAAGTTCTAAAATGCAAAATGAAGTCCTTTGGTGCAAAGAATGGGAGAGTGAGATGGTGAGACCGAAGGAATGTACTGAGGAGCACCTTGCAGGCCAATAATTCCATACTTCCACAAAGTCTTTTTAAACCTTCCTCTTTTATACACACCATCTGCTTCAAAGAGTGAACCCAAAATGACAGGGAATAATCCACCTGATCTCTTCTGCCTCTGCCACTGAAGCCTTGTGACCTTGGTTGAGTTATTTAGCCCTCCTCAGCTTACCCACATACAACAGAAAATTAAAAGACAGTTCATGAATTGTGCTGTTTGGTGCAAACAAGATCCATGCAGGTTGCCCCTGATTAATCTTCAAGGGCTACTTTTCACTGGCAGTGCAGCTGATGTACAGGACCCTTTGTCCCAGCTGAGACTGAATGAACTCGTTTAAAGGCTGTAAGAGCAGAATTTATGGAGGAGAAAAAAAAAACTAAGTCCTTGCTGCTGCTGTCAGGTTTGTATGAACTAAAATGTGTTGCAGGCACAGTTTGATCTTGCTCAGCTTCCCACCATGTGCAGGAAGGCTGCTTGGAAAGCCTTCCCATGAGTATTTCTGCCCAGCTCCAGGCTCCCATCACATGTCTGGCTTCAACTGAGTGGTCCCAAGGCCATGCAAAGAGCACAACTGCAGCCCCCTCTGCCTTTGTCACAGGCAGTTTGAATGCAGATTGTACTGCAAGTTACGTCCTTTTTCTGGGAAGGGCTTTGCTTCGAGCATGGACCTCTGTGGTCCTGGTTGAACACTGAGCTGGGGCTGTTACAGATGTGTGGTGTGGTAGGAGAAATGATTCAGCCCCAGGGTGGGGCTGCTGGGCACGAGAAGCTTTCTCCTCCTCAGGCTGATCCAGTTCCTTCTGTTGGAAATTTTTCCCGCGCTGTCTGAATCTCAAGCTGTATTTTAAGTCCATCTCACCTGTTCTTTGACTCCCAGTGGCTGAGTCTTCACAGTTTAATAGACATTATTCTGCAAAGTCCATGCTGGTGAGGGCTGTTCCCAGCCTGATGTGCTGAATGAAATCTGGCAGCATTGGTGCAAGGAGGCATTAAACTAAGTAGAAGTCTATCAGCGGAAGGGTACAGGACAGATGCTCACAGACCATTATGATTGGCAAATGTCTGCTTTATTAGAGGAAAGACAGCTTATATACTGTCACAGACATGTGATTCTTCCCCAGGTTACACTGGATACGTAAGGAAAACATACTGTGTTGTACAGTACTAATTGGATCACAGCAGGTGTCCATAAAACTTGTTTACCCACCAAAAGAACTCCTCCTTCACCTTGGCACAAGGCCTGCAGCCATATTAGTGGTGCAGTATTTTTTACTGTCTGCACCCAGCCATGCCAAGGCAAAGGTCGCAGGAATGCAACAGAAATCGTTCACACAGTTTCTGTCCTCTGACAGAAACCCATGTATCCAAAGGTCAGGCATTTTAAAACATAAATATGAAAGCCAGGCCAGGAGAAGAAAAGGAATCAAAGTACGAGAACATCAGACATGATACTGGTAAGGGTGAATTGAAAATAATTGCAGCAGAACTCAATTGACATCATCCACTTGGTGATGGGGAGAAGGAAAAAAAGAAAGTGAGAAAGAGTCACTTGGAATAGTCCAGCTCTGACTTCATTTGAGCAGTGCCCATGAGCCTGTGAAGGGAATGCAGCCCCGTCAGTCAGCATCAGGGTGTGATGTATGAGGTGATTTGCTAAAATGCCGGTAAAGTTTCTTTATGGTGAACAACAAGGGCAGTAGCTTCAAGCTCTGCTTCTTGTCAGCTGTGAACATTATAAGTGACACTGGTTTGTTTAACTCCATGTTCCCCCTCCCCCTGTTGTCCTTATCAGACCCTCTCTTAGCCTTGAAACAGAGGTTAAAATGGAGCTGATCTTGCCTGGCTTTCATAGAATTGTAAAATGATTAAGGTTGGAAAAGACCTCTGAGGTCATCAAGTCCAACTGTTAACCCAGCACTGCCAAGGCCACCAATAACCATGTCGCCAAGTGCCACATCCACACAACTTTTGAACACTTCCAGGGATGTTACCTGTCCTGGGCAGCCTGTCCCAATGCCTGACTGCCCTTTCAGTGAAGAAATTTCTCCCCTGGTGCAACTTGAGGCCATTTCCTCTGCTCCTGTTACTTGGGAGAACGAGGCCGACCCCCACCTGGCTACAACCTCCTGCCAGGCAGTTGAAGAGAGCAATGAAGTTGCTTCTGAGCCTTTTCCATCTTCCCACCCTTTGCATCCAATTCTGTCACAGGTCTTCCCTAATCTAGGGACCAGAAGTAAGCTTTGCATTGCCTTTGCCAGTCTGACACCTGACAGGCAGTGGGCATTGCTGAGCATCACGACGACACCTCGCTGGGCTCGGGGCTCACCAACCCTCCACAGGTTCTGCAAGAAGTGGGTCTTTCATGGCCTTGGGGAGCACCACAGTGTTTGAAGCAGCAGTGGGTGACTCAAAATCAGCCCTTTGACACAACAGATGGGCTGCTGCTGCTGCTGCAAAAAAGGAAATGAATGTCATTGCATGGCTCATAGTGTGACAGGAATGTCTGGAGAAGCTCTAATGTTGCTTCCCCACAAGCAGCTGTTGTCTGCATCCTCTTCTGTGGCCTCCTGGGTGACTTCTTGCTTTGCAAACAGTCCATCCTTCCTGCCACATTCCCTCTGGAGGGAGGTTTTTTCTGGAGGGTTTCCTGCTCATCTCCTCATTCCTGCACGGCTCTGCCTTCTTAGTTGTGCCAGTGCAACTGCTCATGCTTAAAAGTGGATCACTGAAATATCTGGGTTAACAAAAAAGGAAAGAAGAGGTTATTTTTTTTAAACTCAGACCAGAGTAGAGATCTGCTTTCCAACCACAGTCCCTGCACAGCTGTTGGGACAATGACCTGCAACAGAGGAACAGCCAAACGTAGGAAATGCCCAAATAAACAGTCTGGAGCAGAGAAGGGGATGGCATCGCTGTCCTGCCTGGATCCAGCACATGTTCCCCTTTCCTGGGGGAGGTGGGAGGAGTCAGATCATCGCAGTGACCCCAAGGGAAGTGTCTGTCCCTTCACCTGGCACATGGGCAGTGGCACTAAGGGGGGAGGGCAGGTGGAACTGTGTCTTTTGATGGGAGACCACAGTCAGAGCAGATTAGAGCAAGGGGAAACTGGTCCCTTGAGGGACCTAATCAAGCTGTCAGTGGTCCCTAATGTGGAAGTCACTTGCAGTTTTTGCTGCAGCACCACAAACACACTAATGTTTTGACAGGCTGGGGCAGTGCTTGTCATCTGAATATCGTGAGTTTGTGTGAAAGATCCTATCCCACTTTTAAAGAATTTGGCCTCTGCACCTTGTTGACAGCACAGAAATGTTTCAGTGCTGTCCAAATGCAAGTAAATAAATGCAGAAGGCTGAGGCTACATCATAGGTATGCTGCCGTTACCTAGCACCCAGAGAAATTAGTTTTGTTGGACAAAAAATGGAAACACCAGCCAGGATATTTTGCTTCAGTTTAGCTTGTTTGCTGGAATTACTTGTGGTTAGTAATGAGCACAAGGTTCACTTGTAATAATAATGTAACCATGGTAATCAGATAACACAAGCTGCTGCCAGGCTGATTTGCTGATAAGATTTATACCCTGTTATATTATCCAATGCAATTAAGAAATGCTCGGAAAATTAACATTAGAATAGATTAAAATAAAGTATCAGAGGTGTAGTGGCAGCTGTGGGTCTTAAGCATGGTCCCAAAGTGGACGTGTCACTGTGCATTCGATGGGCTGTGTTTCAACGAGCAAGGAAAGGGTTTGCTTTCATTTTCCAAGCAGGAATTTATGGCAATTTATGGCACTCAGTGTGACAGGTCAGAAATGAACCTTGGAAAAGCAACAAGTGTTAGTTGGCCTCGTTTAATCTAAACTGAATTGGAAGATCAGCAGGGGTGGAAGAGGGAAAGACAAATGTATGAGTTGGGATATAGGGGTTCACTCCTAGTAGGAAGGAAAGGAATGGTGAGATGAGGGTCAGAAACTCTTTCCCCTTGCCTGAGTGTTTGGGATTCACTGTCTATCATGCCAACCACTACTTTCTCAAAGCTCCTTTTTATATTACCAGAGGCAGCCACTTAGTCTTTCTTGTCTTGTAAACTCAGAGGGGCAGGGACCATCTCTTCATTCCCTATATGTGAAATGTGAAGAAACACAGCATTTCTGCCACTTAATATAATCATAAGAGCTGAGCTGGGATAATCATAAGAGATGAGCCATTTCATAACCGCCTCTGTACCAGACAGAATTACATCTCTCACAACATCCTAGCAACAGAGCTCCTCAGTCATCAGCCCTTCTCCTTCCTTGCAGATAACTCACTGCATCCCCTCTTGCTACATTTGAGTTTAGGATGGGGAATCTGGGATTATTTGTTTGGGGAGAATTTCAGCTGATGAAGGAATTTCAGTGAAGGAATAGCAACCTCACAAAGGAGTATAAGAGCAAGTCCTTCAGCTGTTGCCATAAGCCAGGAGAGGAATGGTAGACAATTCTGGACTTGGAGACTTTTTTCATCTGAGAGTCCTATTACTCAGCCCTTGCTAAGAGTTTTGAGATGTTTGGTTTGCTGAAATAGAGGCCTCCAGAGGTTGTCCAGTCAGAGCTAACATGGGGATTGGGGCCTCCCTTTTGTCTCAGACTGGTTTTTCATGGGGATGATCAACTGTGGTGTGAATGAGAGAGGAGAAACCAGTCTTAGTCTCTTGTTCTTTCTATGCTTAAAATACCTGCTTTACTTAAGGACAATACCTATCAAAGACACCCTTTCCTCCATCTCCTCACCTTATTGTCCTCTTTTGCCTCTGTCTTTCATCCATATTCTACCACCTATTGCTGGACTTTTTCTCTCACTGCTTATGAGCTCTTTATTTTGTTGTTTTCCTGAGTAAATTAAAGGGTCTGTATTTTTTTGGTCATTCTCTTTGCTCCTTCTACTGCCTTCACACCCTGCCTTTCCAGGTTCTCCCTCCCCTTGTCTCCATGACCTACACTCTGCTAAGCTGCATCCCAGCTCTCAAATAGGCTCTGTGGCCCTCCCCTCACTTGTTTTGTCTTAGGTCACACCTTGCTTTCCTTCTATTATTCTCATAAACTGACATTTCTTGCTGGCTGCTCACTCACACATCTCTTCCCATGCTGTCCCACTGCTTCTCTGGTACCTTATTCCTTCCTCTACGGGGAGAAACCTGGCTGGCTCTTCATCAGATCCTCCTTCCCTTCCTCTTTGCTGATTCTGTCCACACAGTGAACCTGGTTCAGTTGAAGCTGAGTTCTCCTCTCCACATGATGTAGGGAGTTAACTGTTGTGGCAGTTTTTGTGCTTCTTTTCCTTCCTGGAACTGATGCACTGTGAAGGATGAACACAGGAGTGCCAGCAGGGAGTCCAGGAGACAAGCAGCACCTTACATTCCTCAGAGTGGAAGAGGTGACTTGGGAGGGAGGAACTGGACTGAAATCTACCAGGTGATAAGTGGCAAAACAAAAAAATCTGAACCTTAAGACAGATTTTCTTTAGCTTTATTTTTCTTTATTTTTGAAGCAATGCCTACACTGTACAGTGCACAACAGCTCAGAAAGAGCTGAAGTAGCTTTGCATAAATATTGCATGAAGCTTTGTGTACAAATGCACACGAGGCACAGAGCTATATGCAAAACCTGGCTAGAAAGGGTGAAGAAAAATGTGGAAGCCTCTGCTTCCATATCTGGAGAGCTTCTGGTAACCGTTTGGGAAAGTAACTCTGCACTGCAATACAGCTTTCAGCACAAATATGCTCCGAGGTGCTGTGAGCCAAGCCCCACGTAGGAGCAAAAGCCATGGAGACGATTTTTAGGTCAGCAGGGATGGCCTAAAGGTTGTGGGGCAGGGGCTGAACCTACTTCTGGGCCTCTTATGGGCCCAGATACATTAAAATGAGTAGAGAGACAGTGGTCCTGTATGGGACTTATTTTTTATTTCCAGTTTTCCTTAGCAGCCTCAGGCAAACCTTTGCCCTTGGGGCATCCCTTGTCCTTTCAGTGTTTGTCCCTTCGCTCTGTGGCTCCAATTTCATGGGCTCTTGAATCTGGCAGGAGTGACATTGCTCCCCAAAGAAGTGGTCTTGCCTTCTCTGGCTGCTTATCCCTGTGCTGCCACACTTCCACCTTTTGCTGGCAGATCAGGAGCCAGGAGAGCAAAGCAGGTATGGATTTACCAAGGGGTAAATCCATAGGGGCTGCACTGAGGACCTGCATCCACACTGCATGGATTTCAAGGGCATTACTTTGGGCTAGTAGTATTCTCATCCCACAGACTGAATGTCCACTAGTGAGCATCCATTGGTGGTTGGAGTGCTTTAGGAGTGCTCTCTTCTTCTGCTTTTGTTTCCCCCCCAAATCAGCCCAGTTCATTTGTTCTCAGACCCCTCTGTGATGCGAATCACAGCTGGAATGATCTGGAGAGACCCTTCAAAAAGTCACTCCCAATCCAAACTAAAAGATGACCGTAGATGCCCTGTGCTGACATGGCTTGGGGTGAAGCAGCTCTGGGAAGAGATCCAAAGGAAAAAGAAATGGCATTGGCTTCAGCTTCAACCATCCTCTGAGCATGTGCTCTCACCTACATCTGGGAGGGACCGAGGGCTGGTTATAAGCTGCGAGAGGAATTGGATCTCCTTTATTGAAAGCATTTTACATTGGTTTAAGACTGTGAAGTGAGGATCTTTGTCAGCTGTGGGCTCTCAGGACAAGGGCCAACACCTACAGCAGGTAAGGTGGGTGTACGACACGCCACTATATATTGTGTGCTGAAAACAGCATGGGACTGGGGAGACAAATTTCATCTGAGACCTGTCACAAACACCCATAATCTTCTGAGGAACAGGGGATAGAGCATTTCATTATGCTCATAATGTCCGTGAGAGCTGCTGTACGGTGGGCTCACATCTTCCCAAACAAACCCCTTGTTGTGAAGGGCTCCCTCAATGCCTGTTTCTGCCTCTTCCATTTCTCCCCCTCAGTACACGTCTGCAACTCAATTTTTGCTCTATTTTGATACTAACATTTTTCTGTGCGTTTTTATTTTTTTTCCCTTCGGCATCTGCATTCCACCCCCCTGCCTCTTTCCACCACATGCCCATTGAAAACCTAATTGCAGATCCCTTGCTGCAATTAGTCTATGTGCTGCTACGAAGTTCACTTCATTGTGGCTTTTTTTTGGCTCCTTCACCCAAACGGGCTTTGAAGCAACACCTTGCCAGTGCTTTAATCCCGGTGCCTGTGCTGCGGTCAGCACCCCAGTGTAAGGATGGCCATGTCCTCCTCTGCTTCCCACCTTTCCCTGCCCTCTCCACACGCCCTCACCTCTTCATGACAGGATCTTTTCTCCCCAGATGCACCATTTACGCTCCTGTTTTGGATGTGTCGGTCTGTATAAGCAGCATTTGGCTTTAAACTGACACAAGGCATGTTTAGATCAGATATTAGTAAGAAATTCTTGACTGTGAGAATCGCGAGGC